>NC_091128.1:164708743-165008743 GCF_040183065.1 Periplaneta americana
ATAACAATTTCCCTCTTCTTACCGCTTAAGCGCGACATTCATTTTACTGCCTTAGGCTTTTAACATATTATATTTAGAGACGTTTAACATAGTAATAATTATAAATTGGAAACTTACCACTGCAATTTCACCTAAATTGCAATGTTAATTATTGTTTTTAAAGATTTGCATAAATTAAGTAAAGTCTACTACTCCACGAAACTTATTGCATTCCTGATACAAGTAACATTAAGGAAGCCGTGAAAAAATCAACAAGATTCCAGATGCCGATGTTATTACTGCAATATGTTATATAAATAATATTGTTAAAATATTAAAATGAAAAATAAATCATTACGTAACCTTACCGTTTGTTTTAAGTTCGCATTTATGGACTGGGGGAAAAAAAGACAGACGTATATCACGGCCTGCTGGAGTATAGCAAACACAGAAAACATTTTATAGCAACAATGTTGAAGAAAGATATTTTGGTTTTCCGAAGTTGCCGTCATTAAACAGAAACCAAGATGGAGATTTCATTGCAACTAATTAGAAATTCGTCTTTCAGGTATGTAATAAACGATCTTCGCACAAAATAATGTACGATACACGAGCGGTATGTTTGTTTTCATGTTCTCGGAAATTAAAAAAGCTCAACTACGTTCCGCTTTTTCAATCTTTTCCTCGACCATGAAAACGTCAACATACCGCTCTTGTAACGCATATTACTATTGTGCACAAGAAATATTGTATGACTTGGGAAGACTATTTTGCGGATGGACAGACCAATAAATTTTTTTAGTTGCTGAACGGTCATTGGTTACCCAAAACTGCGAGTGGAAGAATAAGTAATATTGCATATGTTTCCATAAGTTTGCAATAAAATAATATGCAAAAACTTTTTGAGCAAAAAAAAAAAATTTCATAAATTTGCAATAACATAATCTACAATAATTTCTTTGAGTACTGTAAATGCAATGAGCAAACTGAGACGCAATTTTGAATATCATTTTAAAGACTGACATAATATAAATAAAAGGTATATTGTTGTTACATTTTTACGCACAAAACTGTTTTAATTGGTGGATTTGGTTGTCACCTAAGTATGTGAAGGTGTGTTAGAAACACAGTATATAAACCATTCACTTAATAACTTAGCACTGTGACGTCAAATGGTGGTCGTCGTCATTTCAGGAGAACGGCGCCGCTTTTGAGGCGGGAGGTTTGGAAGTGGGGCAGCTGATCCTGGAGGTGGACGGACAGAAAGTCGAGGGTAAGTGAACGATGACGTCATGGCTGGTTATATTACACTTCCCATTAGACCCAAAGTTTGTGGTCTCAAATGTTTTCTTTCAAAATGAATTAAGCAGTGGTTCCTTAAAATGTAGCCTACGCAACAGGAGAGAGGGTGATGAGATCGCTACATCGCAGTTCGTAACGGATTTCACTTCAGACTACACATTTTCCTCTCCATAATCCTTCATGCGACCAGAAAAAAATTATTTTGATGTCACACGATGATATTTCAAATGATTTCATTGTAATAATGACTCAGAATAACGACTCCTCTTAATAATAATACCGCAATAATAAATATCATTCCTGTGATATCGGTGCAAATCTGTGCAGTACTAAAATTGTCTTTCAGAAACTTCTGCAAGTTCAAAAAAAAAAAAAAAAAAAAAAAAAGATAATTAATGTACTAAAATAAATATGCCTGTTATTATAAGATTGAGAAGCTTTTATCATCCAGTTTGCTCTGAAAGTTAGAATTTATAAAACAGTTATATTACCGGTTGTACTGTAAGGTTGTGAAACTTGGACTCTCACTTTGAGAGAGCAACAGAGATTAAGGGTGTTTGAGAAAAAGGTGCTTAGGAAAATATTTGGGGCTAAGAGGGATAAAGTTACAGGAGAATGGAGAAAGTTACACAACACAGAACTGCACACATTGTATTCTTCACCTTATATAATTAGGAACATTAAATCCAGACGTTTGAGATGGGTGGAGCATGTAGCACGCATGAGTGAATCCAGGAATGCATATAAAGTATTAGTTGGGAGGCCGGAGGAAAAAAGGCCTTTGGGAGGCCGAGACGTAGATGGGAGGATAATATTAAATGGATTTGAGGGAGGTGGAATATGATGATAGAGACTGGATTAATCTTGCACACGATACGGACCGATGGCGGGCTTATGTGGGGGCGGAAATGAACCTTCGGGTCTTTAAAAGCCATTTATAAGTAAGGAAGTATGTGTGTTATCTGGTAGGATGGAAGAGAAGGCCTTATTGTCTTAATACTCTCAGATTAAATAAATATTATTATATTATTATTATTATTATTATTATTATTATTATAATTATTATTATTATTATTATTATTATTTCAAATATTAGATGGGATTCATTAAATGAAACATCATACTCTAGAAATAATAATAATAATAATAATAATAATAATAATAATAATAATCAATCCTGTAATATCGGTGCCAACTTGTGCAGTACTAAAAACGTCTTTATAAAACGTCTGCTGCAAGTTCAAAATAAAAAAAAATTTCATTATATTTAAAGTTTCCAATTAATTGTAGGCCTATTCCTATTTTAAACAAACACAATTTTTCTTTTCTTTTAATTTGTTAATTCGTTTGTGAACTCATAAAATGTCAGTGTTGGCGTTTGATGAAGTGCGCATGGTGTTCTGTCTAGCCCGCAAAACATTAGGAGTAACGGCTTCAAGGTCGAACATTCGGTCGAATTCTCGACCTTGTCGGATATTCTCTGACCGATCGAATATAAACCGGTTCTAAATCCTATTCTGCTGCTTTCTAAATACCAATCCCTGATTCCGCCTGCGAAAGCTTTAAATACATCCCACATGCCTCGACCGCTATTTGGGTTGCCTAAACAAAAATACAATTTGGTTGCAGGCCTCCAGCACCAGGACGTGGCCCGCCTGATCGCAGAGTCGTTCGCGCGGCGGGAGCGCCACGACATCGAATTCCTCGTCGTGGAGGCCAAGAAGTCGAACCTGGAGCCCAAGCCGACGGCGCTGATATTCCTGGAAGCCTAGCAGCTGCTCTCCCTGCCTTGAGCCTGAGCGCCCGCAGGCGGCGCGGCCCCGAAATAGCCTTAACTCGACCTACCGCAGTAGCCTTAGTGGTGTGTGTCGTGTTGTGTGGGGCTCGAACCGCAAGCGCCAGGTCCGAGAGCAGGGAGCTCCGTGCAGCCCCTCGTGTGCCAAAGCTTACTGTTTTGTGCTTACTACCGTGCATATTGTCCTACATCTTAATGCCTTTCAGTGTGGCCGAAGCCTCGCTACCGCGCGACCAGCGATCGGATTACATCTGGCTGAATGGAGCGGCCACAGACGCCTGCAAATGCCTTTACAAGTTGAAATAGTAATATACGTTACAAGAGCGGTATGTTGACGTTTTCATGGTCGAGGAAAAGATTGAAAAAGCGAAACGTAGTTGAGCTTTTTTAATTCCCGAGAACATGAAAACAAACATACCGCTCGTGTATCGTACATTATTTTGTGCGAAGATCGTTTATTACATACCTGAAAGACGAATTTCTAATTAGTTGCAATGAAATCTCCATCTTGGTTTCTGTTTAATGACGGCAACTTTAGAAAACAAAAATATCTATACTCCAGCAGGCCGTGATATACGTCTGTCTTTTTTTTTCCCCCAGTCTATAAATGCGAACTTAAAACAAACGGTAAGGTTATGTAATGATTTATTTTTCATTTTAATATTTTAACAATATTATTTATATAACATATTGCAGTAATAACATCGGCTTCTGGAATCTTGTTGATTTTTTCACGGCTTCCTTAATGTTACTTGTATCAGGAATGCAATAAGTTTCGTGGAGTAGTAGACTTTACTTAATTTTTGCAAATATTTAAAAACAATAATTAACATTGCAATTTAGGTGAAATTGCAGTGGTAAGTTTCCAATTTATAATTATTACTATGTTAAACGTCTCTAAAAATAATATTTTAAAAGCCTAAAGCAGTAAAATTAATGTCGCGCTTAAGCGGTAAGAAGAGGTAAATTGTTATGTGTGTTACGTTGGGAATACTGAATGTGATATTTCACACTTACCGCGTATTGGTTCTGTGCGGAAAACAAGCAAATACGCACGATCTCGCACAAAATAATTTTAGAATCTCTCATCGTTGACAGCATTACAGTATTTCACTTCAAGCTCATGTTTTTACTTCATTATCTACTCAGTTTCGATATTGTCACGGGTGTGCACATTACCAAATCAACACGGCTGATACTGATTGGTTTTCGGCATACTATCTTTCCATCTTTCTACGGCGATTCCACGTAACCAATTGGACGGATTTTATTTCCTCTTTAATCCATGATTTAGCGGACCATTTCACAAGTTCAGTCCGATGATTCGTCTTGGGAATTTGTTAGATAAATAGCAATTTCAGTTGTCACTGATGTTAGATTTTTACTGTTTTCAAACTCTATACAGGGTGGAAGTGAAAAAGCCTTGCAGATTTTCAGAGCGAATAACTCATGTTGTATGTAACAAAAAACTGTAATATCATATTGGTGAGTCGACCTGGTTGGCGAGTTGGTATAGCGCCGGCCTTCTATGCCCAAGGTTGCGGGTTCGATCCCGGGCCAGGTCGATGGCATTTAAGTGTGCTTAAATGCGACAGGTTCATATCAGTAGATTTACTGGCATGTAAAAGAACTCATGCGGGACAAAATTCCGGCACATCCGGCGACGCTGATATAACCTCTGCAGTTGCGAGCGTCGTTAAATAAAACATAACATTTAACATATTGGTGATAAGTTAATAGTTTTTTCAGAAAGAAAAATGTTTTTTCCCAAATGTTTCACACCCTCTTATTCGGTAACTATTGCGAGTAGGATCGTGATTTCTGTCCATATCGATAGAAAATCTAATAAAGAATAATTCTTTGGTCGGCGGGAAAAGGCATGTAATTCAAAAAGTCGATTTTTCTGTTGTACCTAATCAGTAATCACATAAGTCTAGTATTTTTTCTAATTTTTCAAATAATAAAATTTCTTGTATGTTAAATAGAAAAGGGTCTTACTTTAACCGACATACATGAATTTCATTACTATACTTGTATTTACTTAAGAGTAAATTAAAAAAAGTCCCTCTGGCGTATTGCGTATTTCAATATTGTGGACACACCGAGTTACCGAGTTCGTTGACCTCTTACATCTGTATCACGAGAAGATTGTATTAGCGGCGATGTTTCCGGACTGCTGAAACTTCAAATTTAATTTTCTAATCAAACGTGCATTTAATCACAAAATGTAATACAGGTTTTCTATTAATTTAAGTGTACCCATCGTCCTGTTCAATCTGCAAGGTTATTTCACTTCCACCCTGTATATCAAATATTCATTATACGAGGTCTCGCCATCCTCATTGAATATTAACACGACTACTATGAAGTAGTCAATGTGTTATCACCATTAAATCGAGAAAAATCCGATCCGGCACCGGGAATCGAACCCGGGACCTCTCAGCTCTGCGCGCCGAGGGCTCTTTCCAACTGAGCTATGCCGGGACACGATCCACGGTGCCGGTTGAACTCCTCTCACCCTGTATATTGAAAATGAAATGACTTTCGTCAACTTTTATTAATGGAATCAAATTAAAAGATCAGTATCGTTTTACGGAAAGAAAGTTGTTAAATAAAATGTGCTATTATTGCAGAAAATAAAGAAAAGGTTTCGTCACGGATGTTACTAGATTTGTGAACACACTTCAACCTTATTAACAAAAAGTGTAAAACACATGTCTGCGCCTCAAAAAAGGAGAGTCATTCTTATCGTGTCCATGTGGAGGCTATGCAAATCTCATGGCATCCAATTAGTTAACAAAAAAACATAATCGGTAAATATTTTACATCTCTTTCATCCATTTCATGGATGTTACACACATTTTGTCACGGATGTTACAGATGAGTTAATGTCCTTCATTTTTACAGTTTCAAAACAGCTGTGACATTTCTAAGTCAAAATATTCACTTGAGCTGTAAGATTAATAAGTTATTAACGCAAACTACTGAAAATAAATGGCACAAAGAATATACTACATAGCGAAAGGTTCCTTGATCCTAGAGCTCTGGAATTAACAGTGCAGGTTCTCAAAATATTTCTTCAACAATAGCAAACATTAACAGCTGATCTCTCTATGAAGTGCTGCAAACTTTAGGGAAACAAAAAGTACCTGTTACCTTGCCAAGACCACTTGGATTCAATGTCCATAAAACTTGTAAAATATATTCCTTCTGAAAATAAAACATTCGAATATTTCATTTTAAAGCCTCATCTATGTCTGACACTAATAACAAACAAATATTTTTGAAAAAGACGTTTTGATTGGAAATTCCAGTTTGCCCGGAATGGCTGTAAAGTAAATTCGTCGAGTGAAAATTAAGAGCATATGTTATTGTTACAAGTAATAAACATTACCCATGATATCATAAAACTCATTAATATAATTTCAGTTGAAATTGTATATTCTCTTCAATTCAACATTTAAAATGCTTCTAGTCGCTTGTCTTCACTTCGTCGTAATGTCCATGTTTCTTCCCCACATGCCACACTCCACACAAAGCACTTCACTAGTTTCTTTCTTAGTTCTTTTTCCAAAGGTCCGCAGAAGATGCTCCTTTTTCTATTAAAAACTTCCTTGGCCATTGCTATCCTCTTTTTGACTTCCTGGCAGCAGCTCATGTTACTGCTTATAGTAAATCCCAAGTATTTGAAGCTGTCCACTTACTCTACTGCCTCATTTAGAATTCGCACGTTTACCTTCTTGCATTAGTGTCGAACAACTCAGAAGCAGTCGATAGATGCGTTTCAATGAATATTTAAGAATATCGTTAATATTTATGAAATCAGAACACGTCTAAGAGTGCAACGTATGATGATGTTATAATTATGACTAAGAAAATAAGATTGCCCACTCGTCCTCTTACTTTTACTGCCGCTTTCTGTGACGTCATACGTCTGCTCGCGTAATGTTAGAGAAGGTGAGAAAGACAGCGAAAGAGTAAACATTTACTCATGGCGCAACAATGAAAGTAAATATTAGATAATGTGATCGTAGATGATGCGTTGTCATGAACTTTCGAAATCATATTATTCACCTTTAAAGTAAAAATCTGTGTTCACTCTAAAACTAGGGGAAATTTTAGCCTTGGAGAGCTTTTTCGAGACAGTTCGATTCTGTGGTGGTAAGTGATGTAATTTGGTGGCCCGGGAGTTAATTTTCTTCGAGAGATTGCAGATCAACTTAAGCTGGAAGTTATGTAATAATTTTAAAAATAAATTTAAAATTAGTGAAACTCCTTTATCCTAAATCATATGTGCATTCTCATAGGGGTTCTCTCCCACAGTTAAGGATTTTTATACTTTAAAATTGTATATTAGTATTATGCTGAACTAGCAAACTAAAGTTATCAGATTGCTTAATAAGGAAAAAATATATCTGTTAAATTTCAGACGTTGATTTTTACATTTTAATTGTTATGTAGGCGTATAATATAAAATTGATTGAATTGCGTATTATATTTAAACTAGTGGCTTGTGCAGCAAATACTGCAAACTAAGTTCATTAAACGTTGAAATAAACATTTTTCATATTTATTTTCAATGAAGAATACCAGACATTCTGAAAGTTATTTGCTTCCATAACAATGAAAGATACTCTCTCTCTCGAGCCAATACCGAAGAGAACCACGCATATAAATATCTACACCACATCGCCATTAAATATATGAAAAAGACCCAACCCTACTTGATTAATAACTATAAAAATATTTGATTTTTAATAATATAATTATCTTACGTAAGTTTTATAGCTTTCAGTAACATATACTATATATCCGCCACTCAGTAAAATATAGAAATCAAAATCTAATTTAAGTTATTCTCTACATCTACTTACATAACACCAAAACGTTTCACTTTCATATCATCAAAATAGCATTAATATGTATAATTAATGAAAAATAGTCACATCATGGCATTAACTACAATAATATTTCATTTTTAATGGTAATAATGTCATCAAACCGCCTCAATTTTGTAGATTTTAATATCCAATACACAGCTGTACCCAGAAAATTACACACCACAGAATCGAACCTGTATATTATTTTTAGTAAGTTAAGTTTTTAAAAATCAATTTAATTTGAGCTCTAAATATGTCAGCATTCTTGCAGATCATGGCCTTCGTGTAATATTGTTTACTGTAGTGTGTGTTTTGTTTTATTCTGAAATGCAATTAGCTAGTTCTCAAAACTGACGACAGATGGATTTTGGAAAATAGGAAAATTATGTTGAAAAATTGACATGTCAATGAAAAGTACTATTTTTCTGAAAAACTTTGAGTTCCAAGCTTCTAAATGAGGGGTAATTTATTAAAATCCGTTCAGCCATTTTCCCTTAATTTCCATTACCTGTTCAAATTATATATATATATATATATATATATAACTTGTGTTGAATAACTGAAATTTGAACATCAGTCTGAAACACCAATATTATGAAATATAACCATCAATAACTTTTTTTTTCTTTGGTCATTCAGACATACTATTCTTAGAATGCTTCGCATCTGCTGCTGAATGGTAGAGTTCTATACTGAGAATATGTGAAAAACGATTAGCGATTGTTAATAAACATTCCAAATAATGAAAAAGACAGAGATCTGGCAACAGGGTATGTTTCGCACCTGAAATGGCAACTCCCTTGAATCGATGCAGCTGCATTATGAATGAGCTCTGAAACGCAGGTGCAGAATCGTTACTACATTCACGTATATTGTAAAGAATACAATTCACACGTATACGCAGTTTTTGGAATGTAGCTTTAGAAATGAGATCCACTAATTACAAATTTCGAAATGATACATCATACTACACTGACAGATTTCAGTTACTTCACAACAGCGATAGCTTTTATAGCTACGTGCAATTGTTTTTTTTTTTTTTTTTCCAAACAGTCGACGGTTTTTATATGATCTATATTCGAGGAAAAAGTTATTGCGAAAGAGAACTTGACGGAATTCGAAATGCAAAACTATCAAAATATAAACGCCGCTATTAAAAACTTTAACATCGACAGAAATAAAGCCGTTCAGAATAATATAATGTTATAACCTTCGATATTTGTCTAATTGTGACGTTTCATTGATCTAATTTCAACAGCTGTTGCCAAATGTTTGCCCGTGAACTTCATATTGCAGGAGGCCAAGGTCATTATTTATATCTTCTGCTTTAGAAAAAAACAATAGAATGTAAAATACACACTACATAATGGATCCTGTTGTTCGCGATTAAAATTCTAGCCCAATTTCACTCGTGCTAATAATTTTCTTCTGTAATATAATTTCGCTTGTAGACTCACATTTCTCAAAATAATTACACCGAGAAACATTTTCATTAAGTTAAATTAAATTACCGGAAAAGTACTGTAACTTGTAATATTACTGCTGGTAGTAACACATAACATATTTCAAGTTAATTTAAAACTATTTGTTTTATGAGACTGTTTTAAATTTCACAGTTCAAAACCGTTGTTATAAGAAGTATACATTTCATAAAAAAAAATATTGTAATACCGAAAAAAAATCGATTTTGTTATTTTATTGCAATTACACGTGTTATAATATGCGTACAGGAGGATACGGCGATCGCTGGTGACGTTCATTTAGCCATCCGCGCCATACGAATTTGAATTGTGTAAAATAAATGATTTTGCCACTGTTGTATTTTATATCTCTAGCCTGTTATGAAATTCATTTTTATGTAATTCTACCATTAAAAACGCTTGTTATGACACTATAAATCATGAACAATTGACATAATTGTCACACTGGTGCCAGAAAAGGCTGTCCTAGCAACTAGTATTCCATGACGTCATCACCGTCTTAATAGCACAATTTTAAACAACGTACCTGTAAGAAAAATCTTCAAAATAACAGCAAAATAACATTGCCTTAGAAACAGTTACTTAGCAACCATGCAATATATTACGTCATATCCAGTACCCATGTCTCTACTACACCACATCATAACAATACATTTTGTAAATTTGTAATTTTTTTTCTTGCATATTTTAATGCTGGAATAGCATAAAACGTTGTATGTAACACGTGTATAATCTTCATTTTAAACACTCGTGAAAATTAACGCGCTCGCTTACGCTCACGAGCTGAATATTCTCTGGTGCCATAATTACCAAGATTATACACTATAGTCCCGACGCTGTTATTTCCGGCGCGACTCCGCCTCTTTGCTTACGTCTTAGAAAGTGAAGGCTCTATAAAGTCTAGGTAGGTAGTATCATTCGCCATTTTTGTTCTTACGTTGCCGAGCTACCATACGAGGAATCTATTTGCCACACCGTTAAACATTATCATGTCGTAACTCCTATAATAATAAATCAAACGCAATGTAATTCAGCAAATAATTGAGCGGCAAATAACGTCTTCGTGGGCTTTTTGCGAACGCCAACTAAAGAGCTAAAATGGCGGGCGATTATATTAAGTATTTATCGAGCCTTAAGAAATGAATCAGCGAATCACAAGACGCACACGTTTAAATGTAGCCGATCTGCAACGCGATTGGCTGCCGGAAATTAGAGCGAAAGGACTATAGTTGTATAAATAACTGTTGTTTACATTAATATTAGTATGTTCAATGAGTCATGGAAAAGAATTGCAGTTCTATATATAATTATGAGACAAAAGAGTGAAACTAGAAACGATCCAAATAATAACAACAATAATAATAATAATAATAATAATAATAATAACAACAATAACAACAACAATAGTTAAGATAATCTCAAATTATTATTAAATTATATATCTGCCAAACAGACATCGAAGCGCTAAAGATAAATGAGTGTCGAATTTCGTGACAACGTATTATTTTTATAACGATGTTACCACGTACTAACCTCAATAAGAAAATTACCGTAATGTAATGTAATGTAACGGATTTTAATGCAGCGATTCATGGTTATTCATTAGCAATTCTACGTACCTAAGTCATCCACGCAAAATAGGTTAATTGCTTTCTGTTGAAAGTGATGATCCAAGCTGTGCCATAACAGCGGTACCCTGGCAGTGAATATTACTCTTGAGGGTCAGTGTAATTACCCTTGGCGTCATTATATCCTTGAAAATCGTGACTTTATACCAGTTATTAACATTTTCGATTATATTTTAGACTTCCTTTTGTGTAAAACCCCGATGCTGGCATTTTTCCCCCTATAATTTATTTACTCAACGTTGTCTACATACAAGTCTATGATCATGCTGAAATAACGATATATCAGTCATCTTCGTTCAAAAACCCTCAGTTGTACGAAGCTCATCTACAATGATGCAAATGGTAGCTTATTGTAACTGTTTTATTTCATTTACAAAATAATAATAATAATAATAATAATAATAATAATAATAACAATAATTTCTTTTTCCCACTGCATTGGAGTAGTAGTCAACGTGCCTATGAAACTATGGGGCCCGGGATCGACTCCTGGTTAGGGCAAGTTGCCTAGTTCACGGTTTTCCCTCAACCCAGAAAGAGCAAATACTGGGAAACTTTCGGACCCTTGGTACATTTCGCCATCATTACCACCTTCATCTTCATCCATCCTGTCTACTTCCATACTTATGTCATCCTATCATACGGAGCTAACAGGTCTAATGGATGCCCAAATCTCAGAACAGGATTCATCATCATAATCGTCAAAAGAGAAAAAAGTAAGTAAAGGCGCAAATGGTTACACGCCAAAAAAAATCATATACTG
This sequence comes from Periplaneta americana, assembly GCF_040183065.1. NCBI lineage: Eukaryota > Metazoa > Arthropoda > Insecta > Blattodea > Blattidae > Periplaneta > Periplaneta americana. The sequence goes on from NC_091128.1 coordinate 164,720,572, forward strand.
AACTATGATACATTTATTTATTTATTTATTTATTTATTTATTTATTTATTTATTTATTTATTTATTTATTTATTTATTTATTTATTTATTTATTTATTTATTTATTTATTTATTTATTTATTTGTTCAATTGTGTATTTCTTTATTTATTTATTCATTATTAATTTATTTATTCATTCGTTTATTTATATGTATATTTATTTATTCATTCATTCATTCATCCATTTATTTATGCAATCGTGTATTTATTTTTATTTATTTATTTATTTATTTATTTATTTATTTATTCATTCAATCGTGTATTGATTTGTTTATTTATTATTAATTTATTTATTCATTTGTTTATTTATATTATATTTATTTATCCATTCATTCATTCATTCATTCATTCATTCAGTCATTCATTCGTTATTTATTCTTCCATTTATTCATTCAATCGTGTTTATTTATTTATTTATTTATTTATTTATTTATTTATTTATTTATTTAGGCACTCATTTATTGATACAGTAATTTATTTATTTAATTATTTATTTATTTATTTATTTACTTATTTATTTATTTATTCAATCGTGTATTGATTTGTTTATTTATTATTTATTTATTTATTTATTCATTCGTTTATTTATATGTATATTTATTTATTTATTCATTCATTCATTTGTTATTTATTCTTCCATTTATTCATTCAATCGTGTATTTATTTATTTATTTATTCATTCATTAATTTATTTATATGTATATTTATTTATTTAGGCACTCATTGATACATTAATTAATTAATTTTTTTATTCATTCATTCGTTTATTTATTTATTTATTTATTTATTTATTTGTTTATTTATTTATTTATTTATTTATTTATTTATTTATTTATTTATTTATTTATTTATTTACTTATTCATTCATTCATTTATTTATATGTATATTTATTTATTTAGGCACTCATTGATACATTAATTAATTTATTTTTTTATTCATTCATTCGTTTATTTATTTATTTATTTATTTATTTATTTATTTATTTATTTATTTATTTATTTATTTATTTGTTTATCCATTTATTATGAGCCTCGGCGTAGCTCAGTGGTTAGAGTGCCGAGTGCGTAGAACTGGGGGTTCCAAGTTCGATCCCCGGCGCTTGAGCGAATTTTTCTCTATTAATAACCAATGGTAACCATAACAGATCATTCTGTAGGACCAAAAATTAATCTTTATTTAAAATAATGGCTCAACAAAGTCTAGATCAGCCGTAAGAAGAAGGAATAATTTAGTTGGCATGTGTTCGACTATTCAGTCTTATATGAAATTTTGGACTTGTGATAATGGTTTATTGTTAATGTGCATGAGCTCATGTATACTGCATTTTGTTTAGAATTTGCTTCAGGATAATATTTAAATATGTTACTAAGCAACATATGGCTGCTCTAGTTGTGACGCTTGCAGGCGTCCGTCGCCGTTCACACATTCAAGGAAGCATTTGTCTCATCGCGTTCCGTTCCCTCGGACGTTTCTAACCTCTATTATCTTATTGACATTAACACTTTCGTTTACTCTTCGCAATTAAAATGTTATATTAGACTCTTCTACAGCATATGTTAGTTAATTTTTTGCCTACAAATGTACCAAAGCAAACAAATCATAACTTGTATCAAGAAAAAAAATTGGCTTGAGAGAAGCTACAAAAGAAAGTTTAAAATGGAATAGGACTGCACAAATTGTTCTGCATTACACATGTACAATAGTCGTTTTATTAGACTATATTTTGTCTTTCTATGAAATAGTAATATGCGTTACAAGAGCGGTATGTTGAAGTTTACATGTTCGAGGAAAAGTTTGAAAAAGCGAAACGTAGTTGAGCTTTTTTAATTTCCGAGAATTGAAAGAAAACATACCGCTCGTGTATCGTACATTATTTTATGCGAGGATCGTTTATTACATACCTGAAAGAGGAATTTCTAATTAGTTGCAATGAAATCTCCATCTTGGTTTCTGTTCAATGACGGCAAATTTGCAAAACTTATGTGTGTTAGGTTGGGAATACTGAATGTGGAATTTTAGACTTTCCGCGGATTGGTTTTGTGCGGAAACCAAGCAAATACGCACGATCTCGCACAAATGTTATTTTCTCCCCCACCGTTGCTTCATTTTTTTTTCTGCTTGTATCAATAACAAAGATCTGTGCCATTGTTCCTACATGATCGTACCACGAAAATACGTACCATTGCTTTCATTTAAAATGATAGGACATTTTGCTCTCCTGGTATTTCAATTTCTTACACTATCAACCCGTACATAATCACAAATTCCTATGTTCAACAACTTAAACTTGTTTTGTCATAATTCTATGTTGTGAGCTATACAGGGTGTTTCGGAAACGCTTTGACAAACCTTGGGAGCATGTTCCTCACACCAAAACAAGGAAGAAAGTTCATATAAAGATATGTCCGAAAATCCCTAGTTTTTTATTTATTAATGAAAGAACATAATGAAACATCTGTTAGATATTGTCAGCTTGGCAGCCACTGTTGCAACTTTAATCAATTCAGAAACTCATAAGAAATGTTAAAAATGTTCTTCTCTTACTTCCACACATGCATGCACTCTTTGGCAACACATAGCCATCTAGGGTACAATGGGTGCACCAGCAGACTTGTATCTATAACATCATTCGATTAATTATTATCGGTTACAAACTTAAGGGGAGAGGATGATATTTTTTGGAGAAAAACGAGTAAATTAAAAAAAAATTCTTTAAAATACTCTGTGATATATGTGGAATGTATAGCATAATATTATGTATGGGTATTTGTGCCCTTATCAGATGTTGAGACACCATTTTTAAACTTCCTGCGTTATGGATTTTAAATCACTCGCCCGCTTTTATTATTGTTTCCGGTAAATTAAATTTTCAAAAATGTTTTTTTTTTTTCAAATACCCTTTGATATGTGTGGAATGCATTGCATAACATTTCGTGTTTATTTGTGCCCTTATCGAATGTTGAGACGCCATTTTTAAACTTCCTGCGCAATGGATTTTTAAATCACTCGCCCCCTTTTATCGGTTTATGGTAACTTCATTTTTTTGCTACATTGCCAGACAAAAATAGATATAACTTCTGAATTATTAAAGATACATGCATGAAATTTAGAATACACATTCTTTAGACTATTAGGAAACTTTTCTCTGTAACAGAATTTTGTTAATTGATTTCATTTAAAACTACGTCCGTTTGTTTGCAAGAAAGGAAATCAGAAAAGTGTCATTAAATTTTGATTGTTTATTTTACAAACGTAGGGACTAATATCAAAATTCTGTTACAGCCAGTTTGTAGAGCATGCTTTTGCAAGTACATTGTAAAAAACTGGATGAATCTACCTTTAAAAATGGTTTAGATATATCGGTTTTAGTAAAATCCTGCATTGGGTATTTTTTTTTTCAAATTTGGGCCCCCAATAATTTTTTTTTCAAAATATTTATTTTTGGTTGAGTTGCTACAGCTATGAGCTCTCTACATACAAAAAATTAATATTTTACACCAAATAGGAAAAACGTTTTGAAAAATACCATCCTCTCCCCTTAAGTTAAGTTGTTGGATTGTACCTCGAAACGCGTTGAACGTAAACTTTCATTGTTATGAGTTTCTGAATTGATTAAAGTTGCAACACTTGCTACCAAATTGACAATATCTAACAGATGTTTCATTACGTTCTTTCATTAATAACTAAAAAACTAAGGATTTTCGGACATATGTTTATATGAACTTTTTTCTTGTTTTGGTGTGAGGAACACGCCACCAAGGTTTATCAAAGTATTTCTGAAACACCCTGATTTTCAAACAAAAAAGTCTAATACAATTTTGCTCGTTTTGGTTCCCATTTCGAGATAAGAATTGTTTTTCTGAAACATTTCATAGCATGTTTTGGGAAAGCCATTGATTTAATTTCCAATATGCTCAGTCAATGTCAGAGAGCAGTGTATTATGATAATAAATGATTGAAATAAATTTAGTATTGTCCTTTAAATATGTACAAATTTGATCCGAACAATTGTAACTTTTCGTTCTGCAAAGGAATTTTAAAATGTTACATTTGTTCGGATCAAATTTCTGCACATTTGAAGGACAAAACTAAAATTCTTTCAATAATTTATTATCATAATGCACTGCTCTATTTCGATCAATGGCTTTCCCAAAACACGCTATGAAATATTTCATATAAAGTAAGTTTTATCTCAAAAAGAAAGCATAAACGAGCAAAATTGTATTAAACTGTCTTGTTCGAAATATCTCGAAGAATAACCCCCTGAAATTAATTAGATTACATACTAGTACAGTAGTGTTAGTGACTGTCTGTAACATGGCACACAGATCACGGACAAACTAGCTGAATAAGACGTTTAATTTTTCCATTTCTCCAGCTTTCAGTTTTGCTCTTTTTTAACCCAGTGTTCAGTTTCATACAGAGCTTTCATTTCAAAACTTTCCAGTCTAAATAACTAATTATTTAAACTGAATTCAATTTAAACAAAAGACACTTCAATTTAAATATTGAGGGGGAAGTCTGAAACTAGGCTTAATTGCATTTTACATTTCACACCCCTATATTTTTATAGTTAAATATGAAAGAGCAGTCAATTGTTTATACACCTCATTAATTTATTTCACATCTTTTGTTTTATATCGTTGCCTGGCAACCTCAATTGTTGTTACTGTTGATTAGAGCTGAAGCTACAAATACCATTGAACATTTCTTGTAATAGTTGTGTTTTCTTGTGTTCGTGTATTAAATTGTTGTTAAATGGTGTATATCCTTCAAGAGAGAACAGAAATCATTCTCCAGTCAGGTTTTCTTCAATGAAAATCGATCCAACAATATCATTCCCAAAAATTCCAGCCCACACATTGATCTTCTGAGGAAACTCGGTATTATCTTCACAAAACACATCAGGATTTTCAATATCCCAGTACCTACAATTGTTTTTGTTGACAAACCCATTTAAGAAAAAAGTCGCTTCATCACTAAAGCAAATATTTTTTTTATCAAATTTGGATCATCTTCAATTCTCTGAGACATCTGTTCACAAAATTCTACTCTTCTATCAAAATCGTCTTCACTGGGCTGTTCCAAGGTATTTGTAGCTTCAGCTCTGATCAACAGTAAGAACAATCGAGGTTGCCAGGCAACGATATAAAACAAAAGATATGAAATAAATGAATGAGGTGTATAAACAATTGAATGTTCTTTCATATTTAACTATAAAAATATAGGAGTGCCATTTGAAATTTCTGAAGGGTGGTTGCTGGGGATGAGGGGTGAAATGTAAAATGCAATTAAGCATGGTTTCAGACTTCCCCTCAATATCTAAATTGAGGCGATTTACAATTCATTTTAATATATCAATATGCCTGGTAAATTATTAAGAAGTATTTAATGAATTTCAATCTTAAGACATATAAACTTGCAAATGTTTATTTGCTATTTAATAACAATATATGAACGTTTTCGCCGTTTAGGGCATCTTCAGATATAACAAAACATATTATCTGGACCTATAATAGCATATTATGCAAATAACAAGGGAAATAGAGAACAATATATGTGATACATGAAATTCATGAGCTTTATGTAGATATAACATGATACAGGATGAATATTGAGATAATCTTTGAATTTGAACTTAGACTGGACGAATGTTTTAGTTTAGCTCATGTTACAATTAATATACAATGTTTAAAATTTGTCAGCCATGATTACTTTAAATATTTTATTATCATTATTGTAAATTTTAAAATTAACATCATTGACAAATTTTAAACATTGTATATTAATTGTAACATGAGCTATATGTATAAAATAAAACATTCGTCCAGTCTAAGTTCAAATTCAAAGATTATCTCAATATTCATCCTGTATCATGTTATATCTACATAAAGCTCATGAATTTCATGTATCACATATATTGTTCTCCATTTTCCTTGTTATTTGCATAATATGCTATTATAGGTCCAGATAATATGTTTTGTTATATCTGAAGATGCCCTAAACGGCGAAAACGTTCATATATTGTTATTAAATAGCAAATAAACATTTGCAAGTTTATATGCCTTAAGATTGAAATTCATTAAATACTTATTAATAAATTGAGGCGGTTTTGCTTAAATTGAATTCAATTTAAATAATTAGTTATTTAGACTGGGAAGTTTTGAAATGAAAGCCCTGTATAATAACGTTGGAAGAGTAAATATTTTATAAAAATTTAATAAAGTTAAAATACTAATTAAAAAACGTATAATAGCAAATGGCAGACATTTGTGCATTCCTACGATACGATTATGCTATAGAAGGGTCCAATGATAGGATTAGGTGTGGTATAAGTTATCGCATGTCAGGAAGCTATCACGACCAAGTCAATAACAGTGTCCAATTTCTTCCTCATTGTTGAAAGTTTGATCACTGAGAATCTACGATGCTTCAGACGAATCTCTTTTAGAAGTGGAAATATGCAGCAAGATTGTGTTCTTTATAAACCAAAGTGCAACGCATAGTGAGTTTGAAGACGTTCACCTCTACGTTAAATTGCTCATTCTTCCAGGTTTCAGTATTCTGGCCTTTTGTGATTCCTGTTTTGCCTTAACGAAGTCATATTGTTTCATTGCTATCCCTGTTCAGTCTTGCCTTCTGTTTTCGGATGTTATTCACACAGCAAGAATTGAAACAAGTGGGAAATGTGAAATTTATTGGAGTGTTCTCAGAAAAATCTTGGATTGTGGAATGAAGTCTGTGAAAATCTGATTCCTGCCTAACATTAAAAGAAACAACTGGAAATGTAAAAAACCTAACCTAAACGCAGGAGCACTCTAAGAGACTGGTGTTATTCAATTTAACCTCTTATTCCAGAGTTGCTGGAATTTAGTCAGTCTTAGAATTCAACAGACATGAGTGACAATGTTAGAAGTTGTTTAGGACACTTGTAATTCCTCACAAATTAAAGGAGTGATCTGGAATTTCAGCAGCTCTGGACGGTGCCGAGTCTGGCCAATGATTCTGATGTCAATGCGTGTAGAGGAGGCTTAGCAAGGCACATCTAATGCACTCAACTGATGACATGTTGCTACGTTGTTTACTGTACATAATGATTATTACTTATCAAGATATATAATTTATTATAAATATGATATTACATAGATTTTAATACCTGCTGACTGTAAAATTATTATTAACTACTCTGTAAGGACAAGCCGACTGAAACAAAGCACAAAGTTGTTCAACCAGGGGAGAAAGTTGCAAAATACGGTATTTATGGAAAGGCATTTCAGAAAGGTTTTATACATATTAATCACAATAATATAAGCACATTGAAAGCAGATTTTGTCTCCAATGCAAAATTATTTTATTATGAATACATACGTATAAAGATGAATAATTTCTATGAATTGATTTTATTTAGAATATATCATTGTTATGATGGTTGCAAACCTTTCTGCTTGTAAAAACACTTTAATTAATAATTGGCAACAAGAAGGTTTCGTGAAACTTCGATAATCTTCTGCACCACACATGAAAGCAAAAAAGTGCTTAAGGGGTTAGGTACAGCTTACAGCAGTAAAATTTTGAAAATATTCAACATTTTTTTTCCTCCATTACTGTATCTTGTACAATAATTAAAATTAGTATGTGTAAAACACTGTCCTTTTGCTATATGAAAAAAATATTTTTACGATTTTAAAAAAATTGTTTATATATATATTTTTTTCAAAATTGAAAATGGTGGTAAGTTCACTGTGCAGTGATGAAGCGTTTCCCTCATAACTCAAAAACTATCCAAAATTCTGTGATGAATTTTTTTGTGTGTGTACTTAATGGATGTCATATCTACAATAAGATCCAAAATCACTTCTCTATCTTTGATAGATTGTCTGATAAAAAATAAATTCATTTTTAAAAATGGTCAAATATCAGTATGGTATTTTCTTCTAACACAAAATAAAAATAAATATTATTTATTAAGGAATGTTGTTTAAAGAGCATGATATTGTAGGGGAGAGTCGGGTAGTATCGGACATCGGGTAATATCGGACAGTGAGTTTCTTTCATCTACCACACGATGATAATACCTGATTGACATGGTTACGTTTCTGTGATGTCGCATAGAGAAACGTAACCATGTCATTCAGGTACTGCCATATGGTGGTAGATGAAAGAAAAGCACTGTCCGATATTACCCGATGTCCGATACTACCCGACTCTCCCCTAAACATGAGTTTCAGAAATAAAATAAAAGAGAACACAAAAAAGTTAACAAGTTTATGAGTTATGAGGGAAACGCTTCATTACTGCACAGTGAACTGCCACCATTTTGAATTTTGAAAAAATATATATATAAATAATTTTTTTATATCGTAAAAATATTTCTTTTTCCATATAGCAAAAGGACAGTGTTTTACACGTACCAATTTTCATTATTGTACAAGATAAAGTAATGGAGGAAAATAATGTTGAATATTTCCAAAACTTTTACTGCTGTAACCCCTTAAATCAATGAAAACAATCTCAAAATTGTAACGACACTCCTTAGACACAATGTGCAAAACTTATATAACTTGAATAGGTAACAATTCCATATAGAACACTGCACTTCATGTTCAGTAATTAGCAAAGCAGCACCTTTAGCATAACTTGTAACTTGTGGACCATTCCAAACCCCGATCTCCAGCCCTCTGAGCGCGAGTACTTACATAATCAATCATGGCCTACTGTTATAATCTTATATATAAAATCAATTAACAATCATAACAACCTTATAACGTACGAGATGAAACTATGAAGTAGACTAATTAAATAACTAAAATATCATCGTTTGGTCCAGGGAGCATCCGTTTTTGGTGCAAGGCAAACCTATTAACATGTTTCTTAATTGCAAATATTGAAATTGTATTTAAATAATTAAAATACGATAATTTTGTCCAAGAAGCATACATTTTGGTGTAAGGATAATTTATTTAACGTGTTTCTTAATTGTGATTGTATCAAACTAATTAAAATACGATCATTTGGACCAGGGAGCGTTCGTTTTTGGTGGAAGGATAATGTTTCTAAATTAGTCTTGAATACCTTCTTTAATAAATCACTCCAAACCATGGATTGTTTACGAAGATAATTTTTTATGTTGGTCACATTGTGCATCATTGTTTACGCAAATAAAAACAAACCAAAATTAACATGATACAAAAATTATTTTAAGAAATACAAGAAAGAAATGTGTAAGTGATAAAAATGTGTACCTTACGGAATAATTAATACACTTAATATATTTGTAAATATATTCCATCTCTCACTTTTATTTCATTATGAAATAACTGAACGCAAATCAGATATCAGTCCCGTGTGTGGTGTGGGAAGTTTCAATCTATCTTCTTGTAACAGATTAGACAGGTGATTGTGACTGCTATAATCTTTTCTCTTGAAATTTAATCTTAGTTGCTGTCTCTTAGCCATTGAGCTCTCTATATAATTGGTGTTAACACTGCGGCCATGCAATTCGACTAGTTGCGCCTGGTCAGGACAAAAGATGCAAGTTGCAATATTATAAGTGGACGACTAGTTTTATTTGAAGAATAGAAAAATACCGGCCTAACTTTTCAGTACTGCAAATGCAGTCTCCAGTGTATATAGAGCTCAGTGATTGTTATTTTAGTGTTATCTCCAGTTGTATATAGATCTGACTGTAGCGTACGTTATTATACAAGGCAAGGATATGACTGAAGATTTATCCAGCAGAACTGAATCGATTTGTTTCTAGGAATTGTCACTAGGATCGTGTTTACATAGCAATTATTACAGTTCCCAATAGATGTCTCTTCCTACGTGCTAGTAATTCACCAAGCGGTAAATTCAATTGTTTCTGTTGCAATGTAATCATACTAGAACATGTAATAATTTATTTATACATGGAAGTTGTAGTATCAACGACAAAAGTGGAGTACTAATAACCTAATAACGCATTGTGTAGTTCAGACATTGGAATTGACCAAACATTGTGACCAATTGCACTGCATGAGGTTATAGGGACACTAAAATTGAATGTTATTAACGCGATTGTAGTGAGGAAGTGTTGAACTATTGAGCTTACCTATTCGAAATTTAATTTCCCGGCCGTGTATAAAATCGTAAACTACGATCACAACAATGTGTAGTTCGCATACAGAGAAGCAGAATAAAACAGAAACATGATCCGTTTCGTTCATAGTAATTTATAGTTCGTTGACAGAGCAAAAAAATAAAAAGGAAAACAACCGAACAAAATCAGTTCATACAGTATTAAATTATAGTTTATTTAGAGGAAAGCATAAAAACAGAAATAGTTCCTTCAATAGTTTACAGAACAAAACAAAACATAACAGAATCAACTCCTTCACTAGCAAAATAGGAACGACTCTCGAATACAGTTAAGAGCTAAAAACCGTATCGCAACGTTACGAAAAGTCAAGGTCAACTGTACGGAGAAGTTTGTGATTAAAGGTAGGTACTCAGTTACCAGAAACGATCCGTACGGCGCGTTCGGATTTTTATTCTTTGCATTATTTTAAATAGAACGTCGCCCATTTGGCCGTATCGCCTCTGTCCGTATGACTGGATTCTGATCAGAATTCTTGCCAGAGAATTCTAAACGTATTTCCGCACGGTCCAAGATCGAAATACAGAATGTCATGGCAAATATATCAATTGCAAGGCCTCCAATCGCGGTAATATTGAAGGTATAATGAAATGGATGACGTGAAGCTTATTTTATTAAGTCCAACAGTATGAAGAGCTTTATAATTTATGAAATCAGAATTATAGCAATGTAATATGGAGAAAGAACACATGGGATGAGATTGGGAAAATACTAAATTAACTAGGTATGTCCTTCATAGTTTATTTAAGTTATAGAGCTATTCATTTTATTTCCAGGTTCAGTTCAGAACACTAAAATGAAATAATGCACTCTGGCGGTAAACTACAACACTATTTCATGATTAATTCGGAAATGTGGACAAGTGAGCGATACTATAATAAAAATCTGAACGCAACGAACAAATTTTTTCCGGTAAATGATCGCCTACAGGGAAAAAAAACTTCCCTCTCATTCACTGATTTTTTTTTTCGAGGCGGAATACTCGTCTTTATTCGGTGATTAAACGCATTACTCTTTTTAAATTGATATTTTGTAACATCTACTAAGCTAACCGAAGTCTTTCGTCCAAGGATAACATTGTACAGCCATCTTTACTGACCTTCACTCGTTTTTCCTCTCCTTTGATTCGGGGCTCAACATGCTGGAACAGTTTGCTTAACTGTATTCTAGAGTTTAGTTGCAAAATATGTTCCACGTTATAATATAATAATAATAGTCCCATCTCGCAAGCAAGAAATGTCTGTTTTTGAGGTCGGATGAGCAACTTTGTACTATAAGACAGGTTAAGTGAAGCATCGATCCTCATTGTTGATCTGAAATTGTTGTTAACTGCGCAGTTGTCGTACTCGAGCATTAGTGTACATACTAGACATGTAGCCACATGGTAATGCAAATAATGTGTGGAGTAATTAACTGAACTCAACGATTGACACAAGAGAATATTGTTATTATGTTAAAGTTTGAAAGAGTGCCAAAGAATATTACACGTAGGTATTTTAATAAATGAATGTGTAACAGTGAGGAACTGAGAGGCTGTAGTTACGACTTGAAAGTAGATAGCATAACTTCGGCTGAATCTTTTTCACTGAGCTTGTAAGAAGAAATCTGACAGTCACGTTCACTTGTAATTTCGTAATATTTTCCATTAAATTACAGTGGACGCTGAAATCGGATTTTATAATTTCATATAAATGTTCACAGACTAACAAAAACGTTAAAGAGATTCTAGTGAAATGATGTAAAAGAGTCATAAGCAGTGTTCCGATGTAACCAAATCGAGCTAATTGCTAGTAAGTAATTTCAAAATTAAGTAATTTGCTAGGAGACGTCGTTGCATATAGACCACTTTTACACTAAACCTAAAATTTGTTTTTGCAAGATATACAGTACTAAAACCCTAACCTAACCTAACCTAACCTTTTCCTTGATCTGTGACAGGTTACGTTAGGTTAGGTTAGTGTTTTAGTATACATTGTATACACTAAGGTTAGATTTAGTGTAAAAGTGGTCTATATGCAAAGACGTCTCCTAGCAAATTACCCAAAATTATAATTGAACTACTCCAAACAAAACAATTTTCGTACCTTAATAGCACCTCATAAAAACTTCTCTTAAAAAAGATAACAGGTGATCAGGAAGGGCTAGATTCGCTGTACATGTTTTCTTTCAGCACATAGGCTTGCATCTTTCACGCGATAGTAGACCAGTCTACCATAGCTATTCACGGCGACAGAGTATTTTACTCACGTAATTTATCCATACATTTTTTTACACTGATCTAAGAAATTCTTAATCGCTCGCCATATTCTCGTCATGAGATGGAAACTATTTCCTCTCTCATTTCCTCAGTTTATGTAGGTTCTGTGGGCTTGTTTTCTGCCCTCCAAAAACCTGATAAAATGACTGCTCTAATGCAGATTAACGCTGCAAATCACACGGAGTTAGTGTGCACTCGAAGTTGGTTGCTTGACGGTTGTCAGCCCACTTTGAGGTCTGTGGATATAGAGGGAAAAATTGGATCGGTGTCGGTTAGAGTTCCCGAGTAGCTCAGTGGTAGAGCGTTGGTACGTTAAACCAAAGGTCCCGAGTTCGATACCCGGCTCCGGAACAATTTTTCCCTCGAAATTATTCAGATTAACGCTGTTCTTGAAACTTTTTTATGCTCCACAGTTTTATTTCCACGACTTTTGAAAGGAGTTTTGGATGGTTACCTTCTTAGCAGAATTTCTTTCTGAGTAGGAGGAGATTCAATCAGATTTTTTTCTACCTAATGATAAAATTATATAAAAATGTGTATCGGTAGGTATTAATTATGTTGGTTTCATTACAGGTTTTTATAAATGAGAACATTAGATTTTTCAGGTCGCAGTGCTAGGACTGTCAGGGACCCCCTCTCCATTTAAATTCAACTCAAAGGGAAATGTTATTGGTGAAAAACAATACTAAAATTAGCATTCTGTTTTCAAGAAGACTATTTTAATGTAACTTTGTGAAACATATTGCACTATATAAGATATTTTGTTATTCTAAACTAAGTTCCCAGTTCCAAATGACCAGAACTGTCGCATATTTTAGATTCTACAATAATAAAACACCAATTTGTTCGTAAATAAATGCGAATTTATTATTGTAACAAGAAGAAACAAGCACTTTCATTTTAGAATGTCTATCCAAGCCAATAATTGTACTAGACCAAAACAATATGACGCCGCTGGCTGATCTGCTGGCTATATAGGCCCGTAAATACTTCATTATAACTAACGTTTTACACAAATTATGTCAATTCAAATCAGTGCAATGTAGGCTAATTAATCGCTATGCTAGATTAAAAGAAATCTAATGTACTTACAGGTACTTAATGTGTAGGCCTACTGTTTACTACGGCGTAGTAATATATTATACAGAATTTTCACTAATTTCCTAGAAGTTTACAGCTGTGGAGTAACGGTTAGCATGTTTGACCGTGTAACAAGCGGGCCTTGGTTCAAATCCTGGTTCGGACAAGTTACCTGGTTGGAGTTTTTCTGGGGTTTTTCCTCGATTCATTAAGAGCAAATGCTGGGTAACTTTTGGCGCTAGACCATGGACTCATTTCGCTGGCATTATCAACATCTCGCTCATTGTTAGACGCTAGTTATCACAGTCGATAAAGCGTCGTGAAATAAACCAATTAAATATAAATAAACTTCCTGGACTTCATGAAAACTAGAGCTGCACTCACTTCGTTTTCCACTAATTTTGGTCTACCCGATCACTTTTTATCACTAGTTTGCACCCCAGTTTCCTCAGATTTGTTCACCAGCTTACGATACGATTTTACAGAGCAGATTCCATTCCCAGTCCATGCAACGTTCGAAATATTCTCAATGCATTCGAATATTGTCTATTGCATTCGTAATAGCACTAAACAAGACCAATACGAATTGGTATTGTAAAAATTATTGCCGCCTGTAATCTTAACCACAATAAAATTGTTTATAAAGCGTGACACAGTTACCATAGCAACGAAAAGCATATCGAAAACAAAATCCAATTCCTCTAAAGCATAATGGTATCTGCATCTGTGGATCTGACCCCCAAAAAATTCCTCATTAAAGCTGACAATATGATTAAAAGCGCAGTAAAGGAAATATTACAATTACCAGGTGACACTCCTAATAGCATGATATATACAAGAAACAAATACAAAGGATTGTCAGTGATGCGCGCTACATGGGAAGCCTATCTGCTGCAACTCAACATCAATACCAAGCTAGAAAACCTAAATGACCAGCACGTTAATGCTGTACGAGATTACGACACTGTAAGAACCCGTTGTTTGTCGGAACTGCAAGTGAGCAGAGATGAGACTACAGGATCCGTGAAGCAATTAAGGCAACATCTTCGGTACCGTGAATTTAAAACCTGGTGTGCATACCCCCAGAAAGCAAAAGGTGTTGTATTGTTTGAAGAAGTACCTGCAGCCAACCCGTGGATCATCAAGCATGACGGATTATCAAGTTCTAAATGGAGAGAAATGCTAAAAATGACTGCGATGGTGGCACCAGTACGTTCTCTCCCTGGTCGCTCTACAGGCACAACCCACTGTAGGCACTGAAGTGAGTATGAAACTTTACCACATGTGCTTGGGAGTTGCCCACAGGGAGAAGTACTCAGAATAAAACGTCACAACACTATACGTTCTATGATCGCAGATGCACTTTGATCCAAAAATCTAGACGTTCACGAGGAAGTTCATTGTATTGCTGATGGTGGAAGCAATCGTAGGATCGATATCATAGCTATAAATAGGAATAAACAGACAGCCGAAATAATTGATCCTACCATCAGATTTGAAATCTCAGCCACTCAACCATCTGAAGTGAACGAAGAGAAAAAGAAAATCTACGAGCCCACGGTTCAGTACCTATCGGCGAAATACAACATAGAAAAAAATCACAGTAATCGGTCTTTTCTTCGGAGCGAGAGGCACCATCCCGAAAGCCTTCGTAAAGTGGAGGGAAAAATACAAGCTGACGAGAGATCTTCAAGATGCCATCGTCACAACCATAATAAAATTTTCTGTAGCGATATTTCGTCAGCATCTTTATGGTGTACATTCAATTTAAATTACACTTGGTTCTATTTTTTTTTCTTATGTCTTATTCACTTTTGTCTGAAACCTGTTTATATAATTTTTCATTTTAAATTTTATTGTGAGCTATTCTGTGTCTCAGGGCAAACCCAAAATATTGGGTCAGACTACTAAATTAAATAAAATATATGTAACCAAACTGTTAATATGAACAGAAGATACCGCCATTTAAAACTGGGAACTTACTTTAGAATAACTCAAGTAGGGTAAACTACTGAAAGAGTAACAGAATATTAGGTTGAAATCATGGTGGGATTCCCTCCACGGTTGAAATAATACACTGGCGTCGTCACTTCCTATACGTAGGCCTATTAAAACTTCTCGCTATATTGATATGATATATGAAAACAAGTTATTAATTATAAAACATTAAATATGCATGGCAGAAAAATACCACGAATATCAGGCTGAAGTAATCATAAGTTTCTTTGCCTGTAGCTGTAATGAAAATTACTGAAGTTGGTTTCTTCTTTCTTTCATTTGTTCTCCTTTCTATGGGGAGGTAAAACCTAAACCCACCGTCGGAATGTCATTGTTTATCAGACCTTGTTGCCTCATTAGTAGGCTGACCAGAATTTCTAATTCAAAAACCGGGATATTTTTTCATTAATCATGCGTCATGCAAAAATAAAATAATTTATTATAGATTACAGTAGCCTGCAATGCATTATTATTACACATACCTTAACATAAAGCATTCGAGTGTATGTAGAATAGTGTCTGTGCTCGTATTTGTCATTATTACCATCCTTCGACACCAACTAATAAAATTCCGCACACGAAAAATTATTCACTTGTAATGTTGCTTCCAATGTCCCCAGTTCCAATCTATTTCTTTCTTTTGCCCACTGTATGTTCATATTCTCAACATTTGCATTGTTAAATGGAATCGTAAACCCGTGGCTAACCTTAACCACGAACCATACCGTTATGACGTTACAAACAACTATAATGCAATTTGACTGCATTCACGGCTCAACAATGGACAACCTGACATAATCATGATTCTAATAAATTGCGCTAGCAGTGCATGCAACTATACAAATTTCCCTGTTAATGATATAGCAAGAAACCGGGACAATTGTGCGTCCCGAAGATATATTTTCGGTCTGGTCACCCTACTCATTAATGTACTTGAAATAGGCTGTGTGTGATCTGTGGTTATAAAGTAGCAAGCTGGAAATGAAGGGCTATATGAGCAACATCACAATAACATACCGTACTTGTCTTCAGTGTTACTTCTTTTGTTAAAATTGCTTTTTTCAATTTTATGTTGGCGCATTTTAATTCTTTCTCTTGTGTGTTTGTAGACTCATTTTCAGCTTTTCCAGTACAAAATTGCAAACTTCTGCACACTTGGTTGTGTATACACGTTTCTATTTTAGCTGTTGACATTCTGTCTGTTAATGAAACGTCTTAAATTATTTGCCTTTTGCTCTACCTCGAATCGTAACTACAGCCTTTCAAGATGTTGCAGAACGGCCGCCATCTTGGACTGTATTGATGATAGGTTTACAATGAAGTAAACTGCCGCCACTGTCGACATGCAACTAGTTTAACAATATACTTTGCCACTATGGCGGTTGTAGTAGCCATTAAGAAAATAGGAAATTAGTTTCATCTACATGGGTTTTGAATTCATAGCCTACATGTGTTCTTTCAGTTAAATAGATTCCTTACAAGATCTTGCACGGAGAGCATCCAAACATGGATATTATGATACTATACTGAAATTATAACTGAGCCGTTAGAAGAAATGTTTGTACACTTCCGAGTATAATATTGACAGCTTTGGGAATCCGAAAGATTAAAAATGGAATCGATAGTGAAACAAGATTATGTAAAAAAAAAAAAAACAAAACAAAAAAACAAAACAAAAAGAATGGGGGTAAGGTGCGTTGTTTTAGCCTACTTTATACTGTATGTTTATGATTGCTAATCAGATGTACGAATCATCAGGATATTTCTAGTCACAATTTAGATAATTGGTTAGCAGATTCTCTGACATGTTAAGAATAGGTACCATCAACGCGGGCTACTTTGACCCTTAAGATGTTACTTTTTTTTTCTGTTTTCGTTTTCATTTGTTTCCTTTGTTTTACTTACACTAATACAAACACAACACCCATGCCCGAGACGGGACTCGAACCCACAACCCTTCGGACCAAGCGATAGAGACATGCCGTGCCCCTACCGCTTGAGCCATCCGGGCCGGCACTTGAAACCAGAAGAAAAAAATGTTTTCGTCGATGTAAAATAACAGTTTGGTGTCGAAAGTTGTGTTTTTTTTTTTCTCTGCAAACTTTCATCTGTACAAATATTTTCACCTAAGTTACTCCAATGGTAAGTAAACATTTTTTTTTCTTCTGGGTTCAAGTAACACCTTAAGGGTTAAAGTAGCCCGCGTTGACGGTACCTAGTTGATCAGAAATTGTGTGGCTGTTTTTCTTTTAAAAGCACTAAAGGTCTGTTTATGTTTATGATGCCTTTTAAGTATTCCTGTGTGTATTAAGGGGTTGCAACTGGTATATTTCACATATACTGTATTTCGAGAGAAAAATAATTTCTATAATTATTATAATTATTTCTATAATTAATTATAAGAGTTGTTATATTTAAAAGAGAAAACCCGGGACATATTACATTCGTCCCAAAAATGTGCGAAATGAAAAAGGAGCCAAAAATACATTAAACTTCCTTATATTAGCAACGGAAACACGTGGTCATTGTTGCGTGTAGGAAAAGTTAAAAAATTGCAATGTAGTGTATAATACAAAGACACATTGATTTCGTCCTTATGTGTGAAATGAAGAAGGTGGCAAAAATACTAATAGGCTATATTCATTTGTTTACATTAGTAACGAAGCACATGACCATTTTTGCGTGCAGGAAAAGTTAAAAGTCTGCAATCAAAATTATTTACCAATATGTTGCGTGTAATTAATAATTTGCAATGTAGCGTATAATATAGTGTGATTTATATAGAACTAACACAGTTCTTTCTTTTTTTATTTCAAAACGAATGATGGTAGAAACAATTTGTTATACCTCAAATGTACTGTAGAGTATCTCTGGGAAATTACTAACCTCTGTAGCAAATGTTCAAAATTCTTTATTTATTCGGCTGGAAATTCACTTATTGACCAGTTTTTAACGTTAAATTAAGCAGGAGTTTTGATTCCCTGTCACGAGAGGCGCAGATGTTTATTCTTTATTCCTTATGTTTGCCTTTTTTACAACACGCCTATCATCGTGGCATAAGGAAATAAAACCTAGTTGGCCATGTATAAGTGACGAAAGCGTGACGCGGCAGCTCGTGTACGACTACTACATTAGCCGCTGCATAAGAGCTTCAAGCAAGCGATGTCGCGTCAAAGACGACTCTATAAAGTGATGTCTCGTGAACGAAGGGCCTGAGTTTACAAAACAATATGACGTGCATTGTTAGTTCATTACAGTGCGAGAACTGACACAAGAGACTTCCAGTCAAAGAATATGTAATAATCCCTGGCACCACAGCCCTTTAAGGGCCCAGACCGACCAGCGCCGAAGCAGAGGTGGACGATCATCCGACCAGAATGGAAGTATCGTGTGGTTAGCACGATGATCCCCTCAGCCGTTATAGCTGGCTTTCGCAACCGGATTTTGCTACCTATCATAGCTCCCCAAGTGCATCACAATGCTGGGTGGGCACCGGTCCCATATATTGGCCGAAATTTCATGACAAAATTTCTTCTCCCATGAGGACTCGAACCAACGCGCATTCTGTAACACGAGTCCTAGGCAGGATGCCTTAGACCACAACGCCACGGCGTGGGACCAAAGAATATGTAGGCAAGTTCAAATAGTTTTATATAGTGTTGGTCAGAGAATTTACTAATTACAATTTGAGACGTCCAACATTTCAGAGCTTCATATCAACTCCATCATCAGGGAGGACAGGATAAGGGGTACACCTGTCTGTTGGACCAGAACTGAAGAGTCGCTGTTGGTAATGGATCCCTCATAATGGATCCCATATGTAGCTCTGAAATGCTGAAATCCCTACATCTGTGACATGGTGCAAGTACCCAAAAGTCTCTCACATAGAGAATTCAACATTTTGCAAGTTAAATTATGAAAAATAACTTAAATCCTAATTTCAATTAGTTATTATATAACTTTTTTTTTATTTCCTTGAGGGAATTGTGTTGATTAACATTTATATCCAGTGCTTTTCTTCTGAGAAGACTGTGGTGGAACTCTGTGTAGAATATATTAGTTATAGGGACTGGGATATGATTACCGTCCAGTGCATGGGAATATTGTTGTTTTTACCTCCTTTTCGTGCAACTGTAAGACTTTCAAATTCTAAGCAGAGTTCAAAGAAAAAATGTGTTAAAAACGAATTATTAACACATTTCTCGGTTCCATGATGGAAAATACAACAAAAAGGTGCGTTCCGTCGAAAAAAAAAAACACTGTTTCTAGCTATTATTTTGTTTAAACACTTCTTAAAGCGTAATATTGTGCACACTAGAAGAATGTAACGAACAATAAGTGTATAAGGGTTTTTCAAAAGTAACAGGTAACTTGAATTATATTCTTCATTTTCTACACAATTTAAAAATTCTGGCACTGGCATATTACACAATAAATGGGATATTTTGGATCACCACTCACTGCCATAACTACATTGTACATTTTGTATGTATCCACCATTTTGTTCTTGTACAAGTAACAGCCTCTCTTCAATGCTGTAGACAGCAGCTCTGATTCGTGTTCTGGAATATCTGCCACAGTGTGTGCGATGGAGTCCTTCAACTCATCAATTGTCGTAGGTTTGCTCAAGAACATTCTTTCCTTCAGACAGCTACACAACTAATAATCTGCTGGATTAATATCTGGCGACCTTGCAGGCCAAGTTTCAGGAAAGTGCCTACCAGTACTTATAACATAACCACCAGAACAATCAGAAACAAACTCATTGTCATGGTGATGCAAAAAATCTAATTTTCTGTGTAATAAGCTATATAAATTATTATTAGAATTTGAAATGGATAGTTCATAAAATTGATGACGTATGCAATAAATATAAGCACGAAATTCTTAACACTGAAATATCTATTTTTTTAACTTTTCTAATGTCCCAGATAACTTCTATTTGTATTCATTTCAGTTTTCTAGCATAAGATACACCAGTAAACTCTGTAAACTTATTACCTAAGCCTATTTTGTGATCTCTTTTAATCCTTCTTTTGTTTTCTGATTTTTCTTGTCCCCATGTTATAAAGACATGAAGTATTTTATCCAATTCTCTATATTGATCTGTACTTTTCCAATCCGGGAAATGATGCCTGTAATCAAGATCTCATATCCTCACCTTTTTATCTTTCTTAATGCACCTTTAACTTTTCTGCAGCTTGTAACCTTGATCAGTCTTTGAATCTTACAGTCAAACATTGACTGTCATAACCTTTAAAAAACGAAATGATTATATTCTTCCTTGTCTTTGTATCACTGCCTGCTGGATCACATCCTATGGCTGCTTATACTGCCTGCTCAATCAATGTTTATGTACAAGTAGCCGCTATGTGGCAGGTAGTGCCCACCGCTATTAGGGATAACATTAATAGCGATTACAGTGATTGTATGAATATCTTACCTTGAAGGTATATCCATAAAATCAGCTGAAAATCAGACGTAATCCTTTATTTTCATACAGTCACTATGATAACGATGGACACTGCCTGTCACCTAGCAGCAAAATAACTTTGATTGAACAGGCAGTTTACACAGCTATAGAATGCGATCCAGCAGGCAGTGCTTTGTATTGAAAGGTTTTGACATTGTTGCGCATTTGTTTTGGAACTTATTCATTTTTTTTATTTATATCTTTGTCATTCAGTGTGATGTCAAAGCCTAAGCGATTATTATTTATCTATTTTATTTAAAATTAAATAATCTTGTAGTAAATCTTAAATTTCCCTTCAGAAAAAATACTTTTATTTTGTGTCTGAGAATTTAAAATTGTTTTCACTACATGTATTATTTAAATATAAATAATTTTATGTACCAGTAGGTTATAACCTTATTTTGCATGCATTCAACTAGATTGTCAGTAAGTGCTGAATTAATTGAACTGGCCAGAAGAGCTGTGGCTAATGTGTACGAGTATAAACAGCTTGATCTCTCCGTGCAGAATCTCAG
This sequence comes from Periplaneta americana, assembly GCF_040183065.1. Classification (NCBI taxonomy): domain Eukaryota; kingdom Metazoa; phylum Arthropoda; class Insecta; order Blattodea; family Blattidae; genus Periplaneta; species Periplaneta americana. The sequence goes on from NC_091128.1 coordinate 164,742,070, forward strand.
ATAATAGCTTTCGAATCTGCATCGCAGTAACCGCTCATAGACTACCTTGTTATTGTGGGTTTTTCTTGGCATGAGAAATTCAAACTGATACTCAACATTCTAAAGACGTCGGTGCTTTTAACTGTTGATTATTGCTCCCACTTTGAGCTTTATGTAACTTTGTGGCATCGAAATATATTTACATGTGAACGCAGTGGCTAGGCTTATGCCTAGCAATGGATGCCCACTGCATTTGTTTGATGACACTAAAAGACGACTTCCATGTAGGACCGATGTGTAGTGTAGCTATGTGGAAAATTACTGTTAAAAAAAAAAGCAATGGTTGAATTGTTACACAAATATTATCATTATTATTACAATTCTTGTTCTGTTGTGATCAAAATTTAAAAAAAAAGTTATGTTAACATTCAAGAAATCGTATTGACAGTGTACATTGTATGGTAAGGGTTTGCCCAAGATGAGACACGCTGGAAGAATTTGGCAAATCCAGAGATTTACATATCTATCATTGCCTTACAAAATAAAAAAAACGTTTTACAGCTGTACTTATACAAATGTTGATTTTAATTTACCTTTTAAAAGTCCCTAACCTACAACCTCTACTTGAGATGTTTGAAGAGTTGCTCTCCTTTGCCTATTTTTCAATTTTTACAAATGCGGTGGACACTGTCAAATTGTAAATATGCCATTGTAAAGCAACTGTGACAGATCCAGGATGTGTTTTGTAATAAACCAAACTTCCAAATGAGTTGTACATTTATTTTCTTCATCGCAGGGGCCGGCTCAACAGTATTTTCCACACCCCAGCTCAACGATCTTGGGTGTTAGGGGAAGGAAGGTAGTTGCAATATGAATTCCAGGAACTGCATGTCGTTAGTAATGGTTGGAGACGAGTTTACAGTTCGCTGCGAAAATACTTGTCCCATGAACCCAGTAATCGGTATGCATACTGAAGAAGATAGTGTGGTATGTTTGTTTTAATCAGTGGCGGTTCCTCTGGGGAGGGAAGGGAGGAATGTCCTCCTCACATTTTTCTTCTTTTGAAAGTAAATACCAAATGAAATATATCCTTTGAATTTCGAGGAAGATCCGATAATTTTTAAGTCCACAGCTATAAGAAAACCTCGGTTGATCGAGTTTTTAACGACGCGCACTCATGTGCTACTAGAAAACTGTGAGAAGGATGCGAGATTGTTTGTGTGGAGGAAAGTCAATCCATTCCTCCTTTACTGCAGTTAACACACATAGACAACAGCGTGCTAGCGGCCAGAGAAAGAAGCAGAGTTTTAAAGCGAGTAAATGAATGGATAGGGAGGAGATCCTCCTCTGAATCAGCGCATGGGCGGGAAATAGAAACCGACTGGTCGTGCAGCAAGCTCGCTATCGCTGCCATCTAATGATGCTGCATTCAACCAGACACAATAAAAACAGTTTTAACACAAAGCTATGAAAGACACCATATATATATATTTGTTTAATTATAGATCAAAATATATTATTCATTGCACTTTGTAAAAGCTACTATTCATGGTTTGAAACTTTCGAGGATATCTGAAAGTTGAAGTTGGATTTATATAAAACAAAGAGGAAGTAGTTCTACATTAGTATCGCAGATCTTTTTGGCCCCTGAAATTCACTTCCATTCATTGTCTACTACACAGGACAACAGCCAAGTTGTCAGTTTTGCACAAATATCTTTGAAATTGAAAGTACTGCAAACTACATTATTTTTAACATAAAAAATTAATCGGCCACCGGCAGCTTTGAACAATAATAATAGTATGACTTTACAAGAACTGACATTCTTCCAAAGCATGTGATACTGAACTTGTAAAATGTACATGTGGCAACACAGACCACGTGGGTGGGTGCAGTGTTCTCTCTTTCCTAACAGATTATTTCTCATTCTCATTTCCGTAAAACGGTTCCGGTTACGTGTTAGTAGCTGGTCTCTTCCAACACGTGTGATGCTTTAGTGTGCGTGAAAAATGCTGCGAGGTTGTGAATTTCCTTGTAATTGTTAATTTGTGCAATTAATCCAACAATGAATGGAAGTGAAAACATATTATATTTTGGACAATTTAGGAAACTCAGTTTACAAAAACAGATTATTGCTATACAAAAGGGAGGAAGGCCAACCCCAACACTACCTGGTCTTACATGTATGCATGTAGGCTAATTTGTAGCATGTTTCTCTCAAGAAGGTGTCATTTTGCGCTGTTAATTTCTTTCCTCCTCTTAAGAAATATGCAGGAGCCGCCACTGGTTTTAATTGGTTGTATAATCGCTTTTGTCAAGCAAACATAATGTATAAATATAATATGTGGTGTTTACTTTCACGTGTTAATATTGAACTAAGTTTATAAATAGCCCATCTTAGTTGACTAGATTCGGCTTGGGAGCCATCTTTAGAATTGATGAGGTTCTTGCATCTTCCAGTGTATTCATTTGGTTTGCTGGGGATGCGTTTGTGTTGTGTATAGGGTTGCCAACCGTCCGGAATTGTTCCGGATTTTCAGGAAATCAGTTCTTTATGCAGGAATTTCCCCCCCCCCTCCTCCCAGCCAGGATGCTTAACGCCCAGAATTTTGTTTATTGCAATATTATATTCTGAAATTTCATATTGATATTTCATTATTAGTTTGCAATGGCTACCAAAGACATTTTATAATTATATGATATACTTTTTGATGAATAGAAGCAAATCATAATCATAATCATTTATTACATCCACTGATCATATACATGATATGGGACATGTCATATTTACAAACTAATAATTAATTACATAATATACATAAAAGCAATAACTATAATTAAATGCAACACAAATACAAATATAAAAAACTTGGAACTTGGTTGAAGAAAACCACAGGTCGGTCGATTTCGGCTATGAGTCCCTATTCATGAAAAGTCCTTTCCAGATTGCTTGAAACTTTCTAAAGTAATACCCATATACAAACGAGGTGATATAAACGCAGTGTCCAGCTACAGACCTATCAGCCTTGTCCCAAGTTTCTCGAAAATTATTGAATCTCTCCTCTACAAGCAAATGAATGAATGGTTCGTCCAACACCAACTTATCTCACCTAGGCAGTTCGGTTTTCAAAAGAATAAATCTACAGTATTAGCCCTGGAATACCTGGTCAAAGAAATCATTACAGCATTTGAAAACAAAAAATGTTTCTCTTTAACACTGTGTGATCTCACTAAAGCATTTAATTGCATATCCCACGATCTTTTAATAGCTAAGTTACAACACTATCGTATTAGAGGAGAAAGTTTAAACCTTATTAGATCTTATTTAAAAAAATAGAAAACAAATTGTTAATATATCAAATAAGCTCTCTGATGTGAGACTTCTCACTAATGGAGTTCCTCAAGGCAGCATATTAGGCCCTTTTCTCTTTCTTGTATTAATAAATGATTTACCATACAGTCTGCCTCAAGATCTAATCATGTATGCAGATGATACCACCTTAATAACATCTCACTCAGATCTTAACCAGTTAAAGTTGTCACAGATGAATAATCTTAACATAGCTAAGCAATGGTTTCACTCAAACAAGTTAATGCTTAATGAAGAAAAAACCCAGAAACAAATCTTAGGCCTCCCCAACACACTAGATAATGAAATATCTTATGTTAAACTGTTAGGTTTTTATTTGGATCCAAACACATAGAAAGTATATGTACTAAATTGTCGAGGGTAATTTTTGTTTTTAGGAAGTTAAGGCCATTGGATTCAACAGAAACTCTCAGACAGGTATATTTTGCACTGTTTGAATCTCACATTAACTATGGAATTCATATATGGGGAAGTGCAACATGAGTCAATAGCGTCTTATTACTACAAAAAAGAGCCTGAGGGTAATATTAAAAAAAAATACCAAGGAATCATGTAGACCACTATTTCCAGAGTTAAAGGTAATGACAATTTACAATCTATTCATTTACAGAACCTTGATATTCCTTAGGTCCAACATAGATCTTTATCATACACAAACGATTAGGGAAAACACGGAAATTTTACTTGAAGCAAGTAGAGCGATCGGTTTGGAAGTAAATCCCGAAAAGACAAAGTATATGATTATGTCTCGTGACCAGAATATTGTACGAAATGGGAATATAAAAATTGGAGATTTATCCTTCGAAGAGGTGGAAAAATTCAAATATCTTGGAGCAACAGTAACAAATATAAATGACACTCGGGAGGAAATTAAACGCAGAATAAATATGGGAAATGCGTGTTATTATTCGGTTGAGAAGCTCTTATCATCCAGTCTGCTGTCCAAAAATCTGAAAGTTAGAATTTATAAAACAGTTATATTACCGGTTCTTCTGTATGGTTGTCAAACTTGGACTCTCACTCTGAGAGAGGAAAATAGGTTCAGGGTGTTTGAGAATAAGGTGCTAAGGAAAATATTTGGGGCTAAGCGGGATGAAGTTACAGGAGAATGGAGAAAGTTACACAACACAGAACTGCACGCATTGTATTCTTCACCTGACATAATTAGGAACATTAAATCCAGACGTTTGAGATGGGCAGGGCATGTAGCACGTATGGGCGAATCCAGAAATGCATATAGAGTGTTAGTTGGGAGACCGGAGGGAAAAAGACCTTTAGGGAGGCCGAGGCGTAGATGGGAGGATAATATTATAATGGATTTGAGGGAGGTGGGGTATGATGATAGAGACTGGATTAATCTTGCACAGGATAGGGACTGCTGGCGGGCTTATGTGAGGGCGGCAATGAACCTTCGGGTTCCTTAAAAGCCATTTGTAAGTAAGTAAGATCAGATATACATTCCTTCAATACCAGAAATAAAGATAAATTAGATTACACAGGTGCAGATTGAGTGTGAGCTCAAATACCTGCTTTTTTAATGCCATAAATATATGTAATAAGTTACCATTGGAGGCGAGAAAGTTACCAATAAATAGGTTTAAGTCCTGCATACATAGATGGTTGATGAACAGACCTTTTTATTCAGTGAATGAATTCATGGAGTGTGATGTAAATATTGTATTTTAGAAATGTAACCCTTTCTTTATATTTTAATTTGTCTCTTTGTACTTTAATTATACCTTTTGTCCTTATATAAATGTGTTAACCTACAGCATACTCTGTATATCTCACATTGTTTGTTTTGTTTATTTCTCAGTGTTCGTTTATCTGACTATGTATGTTTATTTGCTTGTAATTATTTGTTTACTTGTCTATATTTATTTGTGCTAAGTTTGTTTGTGCATGTGTGAGTGTATGTGTGCGTGTGTATATTATCGAACCTGACGATGTCATATCCAGGCCTTGTACACTGGTTTCTGACAAATAAATATTATTATTATTATTATTATTATTATTATTATTATTATTATTATTATTATTATTATTATTATTGCAGTATTTCTTGAAGACAGGAGTCAATTTTAACCATCGTGTCTTTCATGAGAAGACATACTTCTCGAAGTCAGGATCTAGAAAAGAGGAAGTAAAGACTTTTGAAGTAAGGCATTCTTTTTCTATTCAGTTATGACATTTTTCAATAAATTCATTCATACTGTAAAAGCAGTTTTTGATTAAAATTTTCTAAAGAGCTTTCTTAAATTTCTGATATGCAGATATTTCTTTAAGATAATTTGGTAGGCTATTGTACATAAGAAGACCAGCATGAATGAAACTGTTTTTATATAGAGTAGTGTTAAAACTTTCAATAAAAATATTATCTTTATTTCTTGTATTGTACTGATGTGTGTCTGAATTTGTAGGAAAGCTATGCAAATTATTATTTGATAAAATTTAAGGTTTCATAAATATAAATACAGGGTAATGGCAAGATATGTAATTGTAAGTATTATAAGCTCTTTGGATAAAACACAGAAGTGAATTCGTTGCACTCATTGGTGACATGGCTTGGTAGTAAATCAGCATTTGAATAACTGGAGTGATTCTGACGTGCATCTCTTTAAGAAGGAAGCACTGAATGTGTATCAGAGGGCCTTTGACTATTTGCAAAAATGGTTTGATTACTACTCTTCACTTCTTAAGAAAATCACTTTTCTAAGTCTTAATGATACTTTCACATTCAGTGTCCTTACTGAAATTGTGAATATATTGCATGTTAATATAGAACTGGACTTTGAAAGTGGTGATGCATTGTAACAAGAGTATTGCCTATTGAAAGAGATGATGTCGATACTGAAAGATCTATCAACTCCTCAAGAATGCCGGGACTCTGTTTTGAAGACATGTAGTGTGCCAGACTTAAAGAAAATTGCTGAACACATACATGCTCTTCCAATGAGCAATGCTCATGTGGAGTGAGTTTTCTTAAAAAATGAAGAATTTCTGAACTAACGAGAGGAACCGGATGAGGCCAGAACCTGTAAAATCAGAACTCCTATTAAAGACGAACTTCAATATGTCGTGTAGAGAATTTTTTATTATATTACAAACAAAGAACTAATAAGAAAAACAAAGAAAGCAAAAAGTATTCTTCCAAACAATGTTAATATGCAGAGTGTAGAGACATTTATTTATTTACTAGCCGTACCCGTGCGCTCCGCTGCACCCGTTAGAAATAAATATAAAGTAATTACATAATTAAAATAGGACATTTGATCCAGGGAACATTCGTGTTTGATAGAAGGATAAATCTTTTAATATGTTACTTAATTTAAATTGCATCCAAATAATTAAAATGCGATCATTTTGGTCCAGAGACACTCATTTGATGCAATGACATTTCCTTTAACATGTTTCTAATTTTTATTACATGCAACCATAGTTTAATGAACATTGACATCATTTAGATTTAATGTGTATATTTTACTTTACTTGTTATAGGTTTCCATTGAATTATGGTAATAACTTAATTTTAACCCTTGTTTTCTACGTATTCTGTAAATGGAGCTTGGCCCACTATGGTTCTGAACCCTTCAAATAATTTAAATTATATTATATACCGTAATATTACATATTATATTATATTATATTATATTATATTATATTATATTATATTATATTGTATTATATTATATTATATTATATTATATTATATTATATTATATTATATCAGAAGTTACTGTAATAACATTATAGCATTATGTCCATCTAGAGAAACTACACTTTCCAATGGTGAAATAATAATTAATTATACAAATCGGTTAATTTAGCTTCCGATATTACTTCATACAAACACGGAAACATTATCTGTAGGCTATCTTTCATAGCTTTCGATTGTTGCTGACCAAGGCCCCTTATTGACGAAGTCATTTGTTTTTTAATTCATTACACGCCCTTAGATGGCAGTTATTTTAATTTTAAAACTCATTTATCTCATTTAAATATCAGTCCTATCAAACTTTTTCAAGGAATAAAACTTATCGCAAATTATTTTTAAAGAAACTTTTGTCATGTAACATTTTTCACAAAAATCAATAATAAGCGAGATATTTCGATTTATTTCATTCAGGCCCCCTTATAACCCCCCTTTTAAATAATGTGTTTTGAATGCCATATAGCCTAAAATCTAAGTTACAACGAAATTAATTTATATTCCAATTTTCATCGAAATCCGTTCAGCCATTATCGCGTGAAAAGGTAACAAACATACAGACAGACAGACAGACATACAAACAAAAATTTCAAAAAAGATATTTTCGGTTTCAGGGTGGTTAATTATATATGTTAGGACCAATTATTTTTGGAAAATCGAAAATCACCAGAAAAATTTCGGCTACAGATTTATTATTAGTATAGATTTTTCCTGTAACCACTACAGGTTGCCATTGACAAAGAGTACCATGATACAATAAATAAAGTAAATGCCTTGAGGCTTAGTGATACATTGTTTATTAGAATGAAAAACAATTTGAATCAGATTGAAACACATGATGTTAAACGAAGTAACGTCAAGGAAATGCGAATTAGTCACGGTCCATATGTATGATGCCTGAAAATAGCTATTGAGCCTTTGAGTGCTGCAATTGTTAGATCTCTTAAAATATTTTTATGCAGGCCAAAAGATTTACAGAAGTCGACTAGGAACTGGGGTATGGTCCCACGGGCTCCTATCATTAGTCCCGTAATGACGATGGATTCCAGATGATATTTGTCCTTATAAAAACTGATGGAAGTTTCATATATATTCCTTTTTTCCTCGTGTACTTCTTCTGGCTGGTGTTCGTGCAATTCGAATCTCACAGTAGGGTCTATGATGTAACCTTCAAGAGAGGGAGGTTTAAATGCAATTATGTCGATTCTTCGATTACTGCCCTCACTGGATATGCCGTGTACTTCTTCATATACTGAATAACCTTTGTTCCTTAAGGCAGTTGTTATGATAGATCTTACTGTATGATGCCGCGTATTTCATAGAAGTTCACTGTGTGGACAGGCCCCAGGACATGGGCAAGGGTTTCAACCTCCCTGTCGCAACGTCGACAGAGGTTACTGCCCGAAGATCTGCCAGGTACACTACGCACAGCTGATACGTTCGCATTCATCTTGACTGCTTCCCTTACTTACCAACCCCTGTGCTTTTCGATGTGTACAGACTTATGTACACCGCTACAACCAAATAATAACATGAAGGTAATTCTAATTGATTAATTGAGCGTCAAAATACAAGTGTATTTATATTGAAATTCATTATAAGTTTATGTGCTTTTTATTTTTTTAATGTGTCCTGAATTTCCATCCTCCAGAACTGGCAACCCTAGCTGTGTAGTGTTTTGTCAAACAGTCAAATACACAACACAAATGCACCCCCAGTAAACCAAATGAATATAATCTTCATCTTATGATGTTTGGTGACGTATATACGTCCGTTGATGTGACATATTAATGAATTTAAATACTATTATAGTCACAATCATGCCATGGTATGAAAGAAAAATTTCACAACCTCGAGCGGGAATCGAACCTGCGACTTCCTGTACTCCCGTCAGGCCTTTGGCGTGAGACGAACTCGATAGCTCAGTGGTAGAGCGCCTGACCGGAGTACAGGAAGTCGCAGGTTCGATTCCCGCTCGAGGTTGTGAAATTTTTCTTTCATACCATGGCATGATTGTGACTACTGGGTGTTCATTTCAAAATGTGTCATGACGTCACTGTTGTTAGCGATTTGAAGCGAGTTTCAGCTTTTATGTCAGAGAAGTTGCCTATTAATCAAGGCGTTCAATCTGAACTTGAGAACGTGTATGGTATAACTTGAACGTCGTAGCAACAGATGGCGGTCTGTACGGTCTGTGTGCTACCATAACCTCTTTCGAACTGTGTTTTGCGCGGGCAAGTCGTATGCAGGGTATTTGTTATCATCCGTTGCATACCGCAACATTCCACAACACAAATCAAAATGCTCCGTGTCCATGTTGACCGTCCAAGTTAATGTCAACAAATACATAAGTAATCGTCTTAACCCTCTCGCCATATCCCGACAGTAAGAAAAAACTCATCTCAGTACGTGTTTCCAAACAGTTCACATTCCTGCCACTACCGGCGTTACTGCACATATCGGTACGTACTTCCAGGGTCCGTGGGTATCCACGGACTCTGCATACTTCAGAATGAACGCCATACTTGCTAAGCAACTTCTCTCGCATTTAGGTAATACACCTCTGCTGAAGTGTAGGAAGATTGAGTTCTCTAGGCTCATCGGCTAGCCACATGACGACATACAGTGAGCCATGACACACTTTGAACTGAACACGCAGTATAATAGTATTTAAATTCACAAATGAATACACCAGAAGACGCAAGGATCTCACCAATTCTGAAGATGGCTCCCAAGCCGAAACAAATCAACTAGATATGTATAAACTTAGTTAAATATTAACACGTGAAAGTGATCACCACACATTGTATTCCTAAGTGATATAGTGTTAAAAGTTGTGTAATCAAGATGTACAAACGTAATTAATTCCATGTCATACCTGAAGAGCGGCACCATAGTCAAGCATGGCTAAAGAGCTGCTGTTTAGACAGTATCTCGAATCACCTTCCATTTATATTGGGTCCAGGATGAATTAATTCTGAGATATGACAATCGCACAGTTTACTACCGTACTACCATACTGGAAAATTGGACAGTAAGTATGATCATTATGAATGTAGAAAAAAAGAATGTTATAATGAATTTATTCAATACTTCAATACTTTTTCGAATCATGATCGTAAGAGTTGTATATGTGAATTCTGTTGGACCAAAAAAAGAAAAATCTAAATTGGACCTTAGTACCTAAAAAAGCCTAAATCACTGTTGATAAGTGTTATCCTGTATTTACTGTGTTACATATTGATTTTTTTTTTATTTTGAGAGAAATATCAATACATTTTGAAAAAGAGAGAGAGAGGAAAGAATACTCTCGATATGGAGGAGGTTGCCTCAATCCCTAAGGCAAAATCTGTACTTAGCAGTGACAACATCTATGGCTCCCTTGCTTTCCTCAAGGCACATTTCAGTGACCTTCCAAAATATATTGAGTACTTGAAATCTTCGTCGCTGCAACTGAAAGATGCAATTGGTGTCATTGACTCGCTTCTACAGAAACAAGTGGGTGAAGCCGTCACATTAAAACTGAAGAAAATATTGCAGAGGAATCCAAGGTTTGAAAAAATGAAAGAAGTGTGCTCCATTTTCCAGGAGGAAAGCTTCAATTGTCAGTTATGGTGGGTATCTGCTGCAGTGGCAGCGATGAAATTTGCACCTATGACGTTATGTGCTGTCAAAAGAACTTTTATGCTCGACCATACCGAAATGTAGTAATTATACACCTGGTAGCAGTCCTTTAATGCATGTCATTAAAGTACACCTATTCATTAAAGTTCAGGTTTTCGATTATTCTCGGATATGCAATCGAAAGACAACAAGGGAAACGTCACGGAGGCTGGAAATCCAATACTGTCGCAGAAGGTTATGTTCTGTTACTATAATAATTAGCGTTAATTGTAAATAATATTCAAATAAATTCAATTTGTCATCTCGTTTTTCAATTCTAAATCAATTTCCAGGTTATATCAAAATTAGTTCATGTTATTCTCTATATTACATTAAAGTCAATGACATTATTGTTCCTCGGAAAAAATCAATACTTTCGCGTCTGCGCACATCTCACAATTTACGAGCTATGCACAAGGTCACTTCCGATCTTCAGTCGGATACGAATAAAATGAATACTTCTGAATAATTTCAAGTTAGAAATATGGTCGAGTATAAAAAGTCGTATGAAACTTGCCTATAATGGTAATTAAGACGCTCATATGAAAATTATGAAACTCGCTTGCGCTCGTTTCATAAACAAGCATACTCGCGTCTTAATTACTATCATTATAGGCTCGTTATATAATGTACTATTTCATCCTTCAAATGTATTTTGAGAGACAATAGAAAAAAATTTCTCAGTCGAGAATCTTCAAAAGTATTTGGTCATATATTGCATATACCTCATTATTATTATTATTATTATTATTATTATTATTATTATTATTATTATTATTACCACTATTATTATTATTATTATTATTATTATTATTATTATTATTATTATTATTATTACCACTATTATTATTATTATTATTATTATTATTATTATTATTATTACCACTATTATTATTATTATTATTACCACTATTATTATTATTATTATTATTATTACCACTATTATTATTATTATTATTATTATTATTATTATTATTATTATTATTATTATTATTATTATTGAATTGTTATAAACAAAATACATCCAAAACTACACTACACACTAGAAACAGAAAGCAAAAACTCCATAAATTTCTTAGACATCACAGTAAGAAAAACAGACAACAAATATGTTCAAAATATACAGGAAACCCATTACCACTGTAACACACACACCGGTACACAACACCTGCAATCACCCCACACAACACAAACACACAGCATTCCGATCCATGATACACAGACTCATCAACATTCCTATCAGCTGATAAGATTATAAGGAACAAATATACACATTATCAAATACATAGCACAGGAAAATGGATACAACCTCAACATAATAGACAACATCATAAGAAAGATTAAACATAAATAAGAAAACGCAACACAACCACAAGAACAAAACAAATATATCACACTAACATATGAAAAAAATAACACATACAAGATTTCAAGAAACTAAAATACAACATTGCATACAGAGAACAGAACAAACTAAAAAAACATCTTAACACACAGACAAGAGACACAAATAAATACAACTTAACAGGTATATATAAACTACAGGGACATCATTTTATTTTTACTAACATTTTCAATATGAACCTGGCTATACCTTTGGATTAATAGTTGAGAACCGGAAGTACCGTTTACTACCCACTTCCACAACTGGAGTTCGATGATACTGGCGTAAAATACAAACAAATCACTCTACTAAGTATAGGAGGGAAGAAAAGTAGTTCATCCATTTACGTAAACTAGGAAACATCGCGATTTTGAGTTCGATAATTTTCATTAGGTTTTTGTTTAATCAAAATACAGTAGCCTACTATATTAACAATAAGAGTTTTTACTCACGAACTGAGCTTTCCATGCGAACGTATTCATTATGCCAGGGCTGGGCACATTACGTGATTCTGAGAAATGAGCGCTGTGTGCTTTAAAGAGCAGATCTCGCGAGCGCTGTGACATGCATACTGTACGTCATTCAGTGTCGGTACAGTGGTGACTCTGCAGTGTGATGACGAACTTTGAAGACGGAGCTTCCACTCATACATTAAAGCGACCCGCTACTCCCAATGCTTTTAATGTATCATGGGAGGAGGAGTTCTTTTTGGTAGAGAGCAGTGGATTAGCAAAGTGTTTAATTTGTCATAAAACACTCCAACTGATTAAGGAGTTCAATATCCAACGACATTATTCTTTACAACATGCTACTGAATATGACTAATATGTTGGTAATGAACGCCATAAATTAATGCAACTTAAAGAAAATGTTTCTCAGGTACCTTATATTAGAGTATCTATTTGATATTTACATTGCATTATAAGTTATTATACATTTAGTAATATATAATTTTAAACTATACAAGTATTATGGTATATCATATATCATATTATATATCATGAACTGTAATATACTATACTATACTATGATATATTTGTATAATTTAAAATTATATATTATAAATGTACTATAATACTGTAACTTATAATGCAATATAAATATCGAATAGATACTCTAATATAATGTACCTGAGAAACATTTTAAGTTGTATTCATTTATGGTCAAATCATATCTTATATCGTATCGTATCATATCATATATCATATCATATCATATATCATATCATATATCATATCATATCATATATCATATCATATATCATATCATGCCATGCCATACCATACCATACCATACCATACCGTATCATATCATATATCACATCATATCATATCTCGCATCGCATCGCATCGCATCATTTTATATTATATCATATCATATCATATCATATTATATTATATTATATTATATTATATTATATTATATTATATTATATTATATTATATTATATTATATTATATTATATTATATATTAACAGGATGACAATAATGCACTTAGTGAATCAGCTATGAGAATTAGCTACAAAATTTGCGACGAAATTGCAAAGGAATTGAAAACATTCAACGAAGGTGAATTCATCAAGCGATGTTTAATTATATTGGCAGATGAACTCTGTCCACAACAAGTAGGGGAAGTGGAAGCCATACGCCTTCTCGTAGAACCGTGGTGAGGAGATTGCAGTCTGTGCGTATGGGTTATGTAAATAAGTCTAATGATTTGTGTGTGTGTATAGAGCGAAGTTTATTTCATTAAATTAATAAGAGTGTTATAAATTCTGTAATGTACAATGGATTGATGTAATATCCTTATAAACTATTATGTACTGACAGACTGAATGACTAGAATAACCGTGGCTCTTGTTATATTAATGCAGGGAAGGTAGCTGTAATGCGAGTCCGCCACTGCATGAGCGTTCTGCTCTGGCTTCGAATTAAAGTGCCTTGCGAAGCGAGAACAGGTCTGGCTGACTAGACTGAGCCGCTCTCATGCCTGGCCCTGCATTAAGCAGTGTATATTATACTGTCTACAGCACATTAGCGTACAATATAGAGAATGAAGTTAAATTGAGAAATTATCAAAATATGGATATTTAAACATATTTTGGAAAATGGTGACCGTTCATTTCGATACAGGCTTCAGTTCTTTTGTGCATGTTATCGCACTATAGACTATTGTACCTAATTCCAATTACCAGTTTCATCCTTCGTACTAGAAACTCATGTTGAAATAATTGTGTACCTACTCTATAAAAGAGTACCTTACATACTGTAAATTCAATCTTCACTTCTGCCCGATCCAAAAAGATAAAATTACTCAGACATGCTATCTACTGCCCGTCCAAGTGGTTATGTCGCAGGACCGTAGAAAAGGGGGAAATCACGTGACAGTTAATTATTTAATGAGGCCCTTTTATTTAAGTTATTTTAACCAGTTGTATAATATTATGTAGACGTCCAATTCCTAACAGAATGTTTTCAGAAAAGAGCTAAGACAGCCCAGCCACTAGCCTTTACAGAGGGGCGAGCAGAAGCAGTGCGGGAAAACGGGATGCGACGTAGGCAAACGGACGACAGTACCTGTGCAAATTATGATTCAATATTGAAAGCTATTTCGTCACTGGAAAACGCGAACATATTTCTGAAACGTACTATACTCACTAACTCAGTACTGTATATTATATGCGGCCTTGGTTCTTTTTGGAGGACAGTTGGAACTTCATTAGTAGAAGGGGTGGGAGTGAAGTACATTCAAAAACTCAGGTACAATAAAAATTGAAGTAAAAATAAAATGATGTCCCTGTATCATGCAATAGTTGCAACGACTTCTACATTGGGCAGACTGGAAGATCATTTGAAACACGTTACAAGGAACATATCGCAGCCATAACCAAACCACACAACAATTCAACCTACGCAGAACACATCACAAACTCCAATCACAACTACAGCAACATAGACACTGACATGAAAATACTACACATCCAATCAAAAAACCAGAAACTTGACACTCTAGAGCAATATGAAATTTACAAACATAATAAAACACACCCACAGCACATCCTGAACACTCAACTGAATTTGAAAACGCACACCCTTTTCGACACTATCATGAACACACCCCACCACAACAGAAAACCAGAAGATAGCGCAGGACCTCACTAAGCTTCTGACAATGATGGATACCACATTGAAATTAATCAGCGAGGTAATTTTTCTAATATTAAGACAGTAAATAAGTTATCTTATAACATTAATCATTGACTATAAAAGTGTTAAAAGAGTGTGGGTGCCCACCAATGAAGATACTCTTGTCATATTCCTAATGTAGTATGTGAATGTGCGTAAGCCCACTGAAAGTAACACTGTTATTGTTTAGTCAACTGTCCGAAGACAGGTCTGAACCTCACAAGTGATACCAAGAAGGCACCACTTATGAGACAACTAGGCCAGAAGATAATGGAATAGGGTGGCCAGTTCCTTTCCCCCAGTAATACTGCATTAATTCTAAAATATATCTCTCAAATATTGTTCTTCATCTCCAAAAATGTGTTACTGCGAAATTCTATCTGTGTAATGATGTTGTCAATGTAGTATGTTAAGCGTTGTGGAAAGAACAATCTCTTAATTTCTAAAATATACATCTCTCAGAATATTATTCTTTATATTAAACAATGACTTCTTGCGAAATTATAGGTACTGTACCTTTTGTATTCTGTATATAAAAAGATAATATACTGGTAATTAACATGTTCTGAATTTGTGAGATATAATTTTCTCAAGTAATATTTAAAGAACCTGGGTATGATATAGTCGGGTTTACAGTTATCAAGGAGTAAAAAATCTTCCAATATAAATTAAATTATTTACGTACATATTTATTCTTTGGTACGATCGATAGAGAGATAAATTTTGGCTCACGCTGACATCCAATGGGTTCAGACTTGGAACAAGGGAATTCCCAAGTTATCGTCAGCTGTCTCTGAAATTGCACAAATAGGCATGAAATTACGTGAAATGCATGTCAATACAGCTTCAGATCAATGTACAAATCTTATAATTATTTATCTCCGCCTCTCTGCAGCATCACATTTGCGGTGGGGAGGAAAGAAGACGGCAGAAAGATTGTAATGTTTTTAAATATGCTGGTGTTGATGAATAAAATAAGCCACTTGAAATTTAACGGTCACTGACCGGCAGAGATGAACTGTAAGACCTTTAGAACATTGAGTCAACGCTAAGTGGGCGTTTAGGGACTGAGGAGTGTGTTTTTGTTTTGCTGAACTTCAAGACAATGCTAATTATTTCAAGGTTGTGTATATTTTCGTTTGGTTTTACTTTATTTATAGTTTGATTTTCTATTATTTTACTTTATTTTCAGTAGTATGGAAGAGAAGGCCCGATGACCTTAACTACACCAGAATAAATAAATAAACAATATATATATATATATATATATATATATATATATATATATATATATATATAGAATAACTCTTCTCGGATTCTCAGCCAGGAGAGTTGAAGAAGATGGCAGAGCTAGCTGTTGAAAGCTTGGAAGCTAATCCGAGAAGAGTTATTCTATATCAAACGCCGGGAAAGCCTCAAGTCATACAATATATATATATATATATATATATATATATATATATATATATATATACACACACACACACACACAAAAATTTAAAAAAACAGTTGAACATATGGCACATTATGAAATGTTTTCTTTTTGGTGCCTGGTCTACAGTCGTTTCAGATTGAATTAATCCTGGCAGGCTTTTGGCTAAGAAGTTCGTTAATTCATGTAAGTAACGCTATGTAAAGATACAGCTTTATGAACAAGGAAATTAGTAAAGACAATTTGTTTTGGTTGTATATTGTTGAGTTTATGGGATTTACGAAAAATCTAACAACCAGTTTAATTAGAAATTCAAGCAAAAAGGAAAACCCGAGCAATGCCGGGTGCTTTCGGCTAGTATATTTATAAAAATAGCAAAAAAATCATATTATGGCAACATAAGGATTTAAATTTTTCGCGGGAAGTCGTGATTTACCGCTAGAGTCAGACTTCATAGAACATTGTTGCATATCTTTCACATATGTTTCTCAATAAAATTAACTACTATTAAATTATTTTAAATAAATATATCTATTATGAATTTGCCGGTTTTTACAAGACGTGGAATAGCTCGGGGCAAAGGAATTTAAATGATGATATACCGTTAGTTCAAGCCAATGACCTATTTGACGTATGAAGTGACATGGCGCCTGTCCCTTGAGTGTGGATGGCATTTATAGGAAATAAAAATTAGTTTTTCGTGTCTATATATGATGGAATTAGAAAAGCGTAATAAGAAAACACAGAACACACAAAAGTCGTCACGAAAATATGCGAAAGGAAAATCAAATTTTGCAATATTTGGAAAGAAATCGAGCATGGAAGACATAGGCGGATCTCTTGGAAAGGGGGCGGAGTGTTTGAAGTCCAAAATACAAGATACACGTGAACATGATTCGCCTCCGATTCAACGGGACGAGGTGAGAAGATAAATTACATAATAGCTTCCCGATTAGAATATATTTGGATTTGACACGGCATACTATAATATCCATATTTAATATGTGCAAAGAGACTGGAATGCGAGTAACCAGATTGTCAAGGACTTGAAACATTCCCATTAACATTCTTCCTGTTCGGTACTGTTATTACTGTCGAAGGTTAAGAGATGTTTTGAATTTTACTGTGTAGCTTGGGGTATGTAAGCATTAGGTAGGCTATTGTCTATCTAGATCAGTTTGCATTAAGTACCTACGTTATTATTATTTTACAGGGTGATGGAGAATCTGTCCCTGAAGTTAACAGTGAAGACTCATACACATCCAGCAGAAATACAACCTGCGGTAGAACACGCAGGTTTCACGTTAACATAGAATTGGATGTAATGGCCCTAATGTTATTTCTGGCTGGACTTGCAACACGGATGTACAGATTAGAGGAACCTCGTAGCATTGTGTGAGTGACAGTTCTACCTATATTCAATCCCTTATGGGACTGAGAATTGTAATAAGGACTAAATTATGTTTCTTTTTTTTGAGCCACAATAGAGTATGCATTCTTTTAAGATCATTTAGGCCTAAACTTTTCATGAGTGCCAACCTCAAATAAAATTTAAAAAGTTGAATCATTAGTGTCCAATAAATAAAATATATTTCGATATCAGCCTTAGTCTTTCATGAAATCATCTAATGTGTAGTTATGATGTAGAGAATAAGTGATTTGAAACACTGAATCGCATTAAGAGAACGTTTATGTTCAAAGTTACTAAAAATTAACAAAATCTCTGACCTAAGTTAAACTAATTCAACTTAACCTAACCTAAAAAAATTTGTTCGTTTACAACAAGAGTAGTAAGTACTATGGTCATTTCCCCACACTGTCATTCAAGCTTCATTGTCATGATAAACAAAAATACTCTTTTTTTTTTTTTTTTTTTAGTTTTTTTTTTCGATCTTATCGCTCAGCCGTAGATGTCAGTCCCAGTTAAGTCCTTCTTGTGAAATAAATGTATTATCTTAATACATTGCTCTTTTAAATTGACTGAGCATATTGGGAATTAAATCAATGGCTTTCCCAGAACATGCTATGAAATGTTTCATAAAACAATTTTTATCTCGAAAAGGAAGTGACAACGAGTAAAATTGAAGACATTATTACAAAAACAGCCCTAGTTATTTTTAATGAAATTGAGTTAAGGACACATTTGCTACTATTTTAAATGTTTATAGACTCCAAAAACGGTCCATGTCAAGTGAAATAGACACAAGGATAAAACACAAGTTGAACGGAAATAGCTGACGTGTTATTCTTTTATTTTTTATTGTTCTCCTGAAAAATAGTAATTTTGACAAGGGTTTGTATTTTATCTGCCATGCTGCAGCGATTTGGGGACCAAATATAATATCAAGACATGGGACGTTATAGGAATTATGATTGGGGCTAGAGGCACAATCCCATGGGAGTCATTAGAAGTCTTCCGAAAATTAAAAGTTCCTGACAGCACCCTGGACATGATATCCTCCACTGCACTGAAGTCATCGATTTGCATAATTCATCATCACTTATATTCTTTATAAAATGTAATTTGTCTTGTAACCTAAATTGTTTGTTGCATTTGCAATAAATTTCTCAATGATAGCCTACCTAACTAGGGTTTCTATTAAAGAAAAAATTGAATTAAATATAAATATTCATTTAGAATTGATTAGGAGGCTGATTATTAAACCCTGGTTGGGACAGCTATCAAATATTATGTCTTCAATTGTATTAAACCTCTTTTGTTTGAAATATTTCAAAGAATAACCCTCTGAAATTAATGACATTATTTATGGTTCACCCAGATAGTTGTTACACAGTTGGAAATACAGTGTTTCAGAATTTTTTTCACCCATATGAAGTCAGAAGTCAGTTATGTAGACCAATTTACCGACAGAGTCATTGCCCAGGTGCACTATAGGAGGCTGATCTATGCTACAAATATGAGATGAGATGTTGGTGGAGATTTGTTGGGATGCCACAGGGGAACCGGAGCTCCTGGAGAAAACCACTGGCTTGTCCAACACAAGTCTTAATTTAAATTGGGGTACGCTGGGAATCGAACCTGGGTTCACATGATTATGAGCCCAGTGCTCTAGCCACTCGATTACCATGGTGACTTTATCTCTGAATGTAATTTATTGTATTTTCAGTTCCATTTCGTTACATCACCTTGATGTTATTGCAGTGAAAGGGTCCAATCCTCAGTAAGATATATACATATATATATATATATATATATATATATATATATATATATATATATATGTTGATAAAAAATGTGTTGTTGTTGTTTTTTAATGCCAGGCGTTTGACAATAAAGTCATTTGACCTCTTACACTCCAATATTTTTCAAAGATATTATCATGGCCAGCCACTGAAGCACAGATTTTGAGGTGTTCCGAATCCATTTCTTGGTTTGAGTTGCACAATGGACAGTTAGGGGACTGATATATTCCAATTCTATGCAGGTGTTTGGCCAAACAATCATGGCCTGTTGCCAATCTAAATGCAGTTACAGACGATTTTCGTGGTAAATCGGGAATCAACTGTGGATTATGATGCAGAGAGTTCCATTTTTTCCCTTGAGATTGTGTTATCAAAAAAAATATTTGGAGTGAGTACATTTTTTAAATTTTTTTTTGATGTGTTATATTACGACGCTTTATCAATAACTATGGTTATCTAGTATGTCTGAGTAAGATGAAGGTGATAATACTGGCGAAATAAGACCAGGATCCATTGCCGAAAGTTACCCAGCATTTGCTCTTAATGGGTTGAGGGAAAATTCAAAAACCTCACCCAGGTAACTTGTCCCTATCAGGATTTGAACCCAGGCCTGCTCGTTTCACGGTCAGACATACTAACCGGTACTCTATAGTGGTGGATAGTAAATTCTTTTAGTTGCCTTAGGTATACAGGATAATTCAGGAGAAACAGTAAATATCTTAGAGGATGGTAGTATGGATTATTCTGAGTGAAAAACTTCTTATAAACATGTGTCAAATTGTCAGTGGATGTGGACATAGAGCTGTTTGAATGTTACGCATAACAAACCTTATGAAAACTATGACTTACAACAAAGGCAAGTCCACACCTTGGAGTAACGGCTAGCGCGTCTGGCTGCAAAACCAGGTGGCCCAGGTTCGAATCTGGGCAAGTTAACCTGGTTGAGATTGGGATTTTCCCTCAACCCAATACGAGCAAATGTTGGGTAACTGTCGGTGCTGGACCCCGGACTCATTTCACCGGCATTATCACCTTCATCTCATTCAGAAGCTAAATAACCTAAGATATTGATAAACAAAGGCAAATCTTCTCAATTAAAGATCTTGCATTGGAATGCAGACATGGTGCAACAAATTTTGTTCACTGCATTGGAGTAGTGGTCAATCTGTCTTACTGCAAAACTAGCAGATCCAGGATCGAATCCTGTTTGAGATAAGTTGCCTGGTTAGGATTTTTTTCCAAGGTTTTACCTCAACCCATTAATAGCAAATGCTGGGACTATTGATATTGGATCCTTATGGCCACCTATAGGAATTTATCCTTTTAATCCACTACAAATTCCACTTCTAAATACAGCCGGAACCTGTGCTGATTTTGCCGTCATTATCACCTTCTTTATCCATCCTGCCTACTTCCATACTCATATGTCATCCTATCATACAGGACTAACAGAATCTGATCTAATGATACCCCAACCTCAGAACAGAAAGGTAGGCAGAGGCACAAATGTCTACACGTCAATATGCGCGGTATTAAGGCTCATTCACAATGAAAATTAAACATAACGTAAGCGTTGACTTAAGAATATAAACGTTACATTAAAATCAAGAAGTCATACCATCATTCACGATGGGAACATAAACATAACAGCAAACATACTTGGTAACCATGGAAACATAACAACGACGCCATTTTCTCATATTCTGTCGTATACTTCAGCGCTCCGCGATTGTGTTCTGTTCAAATCACGTAAACATAAGCATGAAAGTTTGGAGTTTGCAAACTTTCATGTTAATGTCTTGCGGTAATGTTTATGTCAATGCTTATGTGAATCATTGTGAATGATCCCATTTGGTAGCCTGGGCGCAAACTTCTGTGTTTATGTTACGGTTATGTTTAATTTTCATTGGGAATGGGCCTTTAGTATAAAGAAATATGATTGGGGGTGAAATTTTGCACATAATATTTCTGTTACAGTTTTGATGAACTTCACTATGGAAAATATGTGAGCCTGTACATGAAGAGGACCTTTTTCTTTGATTCCCATCCTCCATTTGGCAAGCAGCTCATAGCTGCGGTTGCCTACCTGGCAGGATTTGATGGTGAGTATAGCTAACTGCATCAGACTGAATTGCATACTGAAATGCAATTGAATATTATACTTCCTGTACTGCTTGCTGTTATTTTTAGGGCACAGTGTTTCCTTCTTTTACTCAGCCTGTGGCAGGGCCGTAACCACAGAGAGTTTCAAGGGTTGCTGAGTAACTCCTAGCTATGCTGTGCGCAACTCCTAAAATTTTTCATAACCTCATATACTGTTATTGCATGTTATCTTGAACCTTACACCCCCTTAGTCTGTCTTTCGAACAGCTCGGTACTGCATGTACTCATCAACGTAACGGCACGGCAAGGATGCCACTCCCTCGGGTAATGTGACCCTTTTCAGAAAACGTTGGTTCTTTCACTTCACTGCTCTCTACTGTAAAAGAACTTGGTTCATTACAGATATCATCATCTCACGACACTCCGGTTTTGAGAGGAGAACATGGCTTCGTAGCAGGTTTTAATTAACCTGTAGTGAGTAAATATCTATATATATAATTTGAACTGGTAATGGAAATTACGGGAAAACGGCTGAACGGATTTTAATAAATGGCCCCTCATTTTGAAGCTTGGAACCCAAAGTTTTTCGGAAAATTAGTAGTTTTCAGTGAAATGTCTATTTTCCAAAATCCATCTGTCGTCAGTTTTAAGAACATACTAATTGCATTCAGGAGAAGCGAACCGAGCATCAAGTCGGCCGTGTTGCATTTCAGAATAAAACAAAACACACACTACAGTACCGGTATACAATATTACACGAAGGCCATGATCTGCAAGAATGCTGGCATATTTAGAACACAAATTAAATTGGTTATTAAAAACTTAACTTACTAAAATAATTTACAGGTTCGATTCTGTGGTGTGTAATTTTCTGGGTACAACTGTGTATTGGATATTAAAAACTACAAAACTTGAGGTGGTTTGTTGACATTATTACTATTACAAATGAAATATTATTGTAGTTAATGCCATGATGTGACTATTTTTCATTAATTATACATATTGATGCTATATTGATGATATGAAAGTGAAACGTTTTGTGGTTATATAAGTAGATATAGAGAATAACTTAAATTAGATTTTGATTTCTATATTTTACTGAGTGGCGGCTATATAGTATATATAGTATATGTTACTGAAAGCTGTAAAACTTACGTAAGATAATAATATTATTAAAAATCGAATATTTTTATAGTTACTAATCAAGTGGGGTTGGGTCTTTTTCATATATTTAATGGTGGTGTGGTGTAGATATTTATATGCGTGGTTCTCTTCAGTATTGGCTCGAGAGAGAGTATCTTTCATTGTTATGGAAGCAAATAACTTTCCGAATGTCTGGTATTCTTCATTGAAAATAAATCTGAAAAATGTTTATTTGAACGTCTAATGAACTTAGTTTGCAGCATTTGCTGCACAAGCCACTAGTTTAAATATAATCGTGTGTACACTCCTCTTCTCCCATCTGGGCTGGGGACCGGCAATGGAGGAGTTACTCCAGCTATTTCTATACATTATATAGGCCTACATAACTTATACCTAGAACTGATATGTACATATTCTTATAACAATATTTTACAGGCTTATTATTTGAATTTACATTAATTTACAACTGTACATCTCCAATGGATTCCAGCACACTGTGGAGGTATGGGGAATGAAACCGCAGACACACTTGCAAAGAAAGGCACAACAATAAAACAAAAGCCTAAAATTTAATTTCTCATATTCCTCAATAAAACGCTTGATCACTACAAAATTTTTTCATTCATACCTACAAGAAATAGAATCAAATGCTAAAGACAAAAAATGGATTACACTACTTTCCAACCCAGATATAATCCCCCAGAGACCAAGGAAAACAGCAGTTGCAGCCTTCAGACTATTGACAAATCATGACTGTCTAGCAAGTCATCTCTACAGAATAGGTATCTCAGCTTCACCCATATGTGTCCTGTGTAGTCTAACGATCCAGCAGAAATGAATGAAGATCACTTGAAGACCTGTGAAGCATTAAGATCAGAAGAAACTACAGTTCAAAAGTATTGGAAAGCACGACTGCTAATGGCTTCATTGCCAAATGCAAGGCACTAGACAACAACAACAACAACAACAACAACAACAATTGTAAACAATACATATCCCTATCATTACTGCCATCATTGCTTGGTCCAAAATTAATGATTATTTCGTCAATGGCATCATCCATTCGGAATTATCTTCTTAATCGTAGGTACTACTTTCTGAACAAGATAGAATTCTTTGATTGTATCCCTAATGACATGTTGATCAAAGTCGTCCACTTCAACTTTACACATGTCTAATTCTGGAATGAAATAATATGTTTAGTAGAACTATAAGAAAATAATAACTTGCAACAGTAATTCATTATGTCGCTCTCAATACAGACACTGTTGTACATAACTATTATAGCAATAATTTCTAAACATTACATACCTATTCTTTCCCAGAGTAGTGTGAGGTTCATTCGGTTGTAATGCAATATTCTTCTTAATTCTCTTCACGGAACTAATACTTCTGCCAAAGCATTTAGCCGCTCTCTCATATTCCTTAGCAAGAGGTTCCAGCAAACATTTGTTTAATTTTTCTTCCTCTCAACATTTAATTATATTTGCGATAATTTCTCTTTCTCCGCTGTGGATAACAGCGTTACTTTTTCTCCGCGGTGGTGTGATTTCACCATAATTACTACCCTGTGGTTGCTGCTCCATGGTAACACTACCGGTACGCAGTGAAGGAAATAGCTCTATGTTTCTTGACAAGAGATTATGATGCGGAGCATGCGCAAACAACTCAGTTGGCTCCACCCACGTTACACGCTTCCTTCCCCTTTGCCCCTCTGTCCCCACTCAGAAAGTTCAAGATAACTTGCAATAACAGTATGTGTAATTTAACGCGCAAAACAACAATCGTAATTCGTGACCGTGTCCAGAGACTGAGAGATATGTTTTGAACTTAAAAAACTCAGGCACCACATAAAAACTTTTAGGCACCATGCGACCTGGCACCTGCAATTTGTTTATCCCTGGTTATAAGGACAACGTTGTAGTGCATCTTGTGATCTCGCTGTAGCAAATTTTCAATCTATCTGAACATGTACAGAAGATATGCGAGATTGGTTGCTCGTCCTTTGGGTTTATTGCAGTTGAGTGTTGTTTGTTTCAGGACAGTTCAAATTCGACCGCATTGGCAGCTCTTACTCTGACACTGTCCCCTTGTTCGCCCTGAGGCTTGTGCCAGCATTGTGTGGCAGTTTGGTCATCCCCACGGCATATCACCTCATGCTGGAACTTGGTCTTACCCAGTGGACAGCTGCCCTCGCTGGATTCCTGTTACTATGTGGTACATAACGAGTCTGTCTTAAGAATGCACTTGTAACTGACAATGTTATAAACTGATCGTGGTATATATTTTAAGTTTTTCACTGTATAGTGAAATGGGAAGTTTCTAATGTACGAGGGGGATCCAGGAAATAACGACCGTTTTGTTGTAATAATTAAAAAAATATATATTTATTTGAAAAAAACAAAGTCTGTTACATAACTGAAGCTTCCTTTACTTCTCTACATAATCACCACCTACATTTAAACATTTGTCGTATCTGTTCACTAGCTTTAGAATTCCCGTGTTATACTCCTCTGCCGCCAATTCATTAAGCCAGGTGTTCACTGTCTTCTTCAACTCTTCATCACTTCCAAAACGCGTACCACCAGAAAGTCTTTCAACTTAGTGAAAAGGTGAAAATCGCTAGGAGCAAGGTCTGGACTATAGGGCGGATGATCAAAGATTTCCCAACCGAATTCATCAAGCAATTCTCGAGTTGAAGCAGCAGTGTGCGGGCGGGCATTGTCGTGAAGAAGCACAACTCCTCTCGAAAGCATTCCTTGCCTCTTGTTTTGGATGGCTCGCCGTAGTTTTCGTAAAGTCTCACAATAACGATTTGCATTGATCGTAGTGCCTTTTAGCATGAAATCCAGCAAAAGAACATCTTTGTGATCCCAAAAGACAGTAGCCATAACTTTTTGTGTTGAGAGAGTCTGAATTTTCTCGGTTTCTTGGGTGATGAGGGATGATGCCACTAACGTGATTGGCGCTTGGTCTCTGGGGTGTTGTGAGACACCCAGGTCTCATCACCAGTCACAATTTGATCAAGAAAGGCGTCTCCATCTGTGTGATATCGCATCAAGAATGTCAATGCTGAGGCCATTCTCTGAGTTTTGTGTTGGTCACTCAGTTGCCGTGGAACCCATTGTGCACAGATTTTGTGGTAGCCAAGATGTTGCGACACAATTTCACCAAGCAAAGAACGAGAAATGTCAGGAAAGGCAATATGCAATTCGTCGAGTGATGTGCGCCTGTCTTGCAAGATTCTGTCGTTCACTTTAGTCTTCAGATCTTCTGTGATGAGTGATGGGCGTCCGGGTCGAGTTTCATCGTGGACATTTGTTCGCCCATTGTTGAACATTTCGCACCATTTTCTCACATTTCTTTCATTCATTACAGTATCACCATACACTTCTTTCAATTGCCGGTAAATTTCTGCAGGTTTCAAATGTCGGGCATTCAAAAATCGAATCACACTCCTCACCTCTCAGTAGGCGGGATTATCAATCACGTCGTTCATTTTGAAGTAACACAAAATGTACAATGGCGACTTGTTGCAACCAGTACTCACAACATTATGAGAACACATGTTAAGGAAGCCAGTTGACCTTCAAACAAGGAAGGGGAGTTAGCTGCACGGTGGGTATGCGCGAACGGTCGTTATTTCCTGGATCCCCCTCGTATGAGGAACTACAGATCAGCTTCGCCATCAGAATGATCCACATAGTATAGCTTCGCTTATGTAGTTTATTTATTAGGTTCTGTTAGATAAAAAGATCATGTGATTATGGTTTGAAATCAAATAGTTCTGGAGTTATTCTTTGTTTTGAGAAGTGTGTTTCTTTGAATCAGTTTGTGCTGACTTATTAAACATAGTCTGACCAGACTGTGCATTGTACCATGAGCGTTGTCCAAAAATTGTGTAATGTAGTTATTATTATAGAATCTCCAAGCTATTTAGCCATATTGGTAAACTTCACCTTTAGTGGCCACAACACAACAGCAAGGACTATGATAAGGTCAGAGTGAGATAGATGAGGGGATAGCTAAGTGATAGGACACTAAGGACTGTGACAAGAAGGCTAGAGTGGGTTAGACGAGGGAATGACAGGATGTCGAGGACTGTGTCAAGGTTGTCGTTTAGCTATCCCTTCATCTAACCCACTCTAACCTTGTCACGGTACTCTCTGTTGTGTTGTGGCTGCTGAAGGTAATGTATACCCCCTATTTGACAAAAATATGCTGTAGTTACAGATAATAAAGGATGAGAAGAAATAAAGAACCTGAAAATAAAAGTAAAACTAGAAATCAAATCTACAAACGAAAATAAAAGGTATTTCGGTACCCAATTGCTAGCAACAAGAAAGTGATATTATGTTCTTTAGATGCATTATCTCTGTTGATGAGGCTTGGGTTTGTGACTTTAAACCAGTAGTAAAAAAACAGTCAGCTTAGTGGAAATCAGTCCTCAACATTATCCTCAAAATTTATTTGAAAACAGTCAGTAGCAAAGAAAATGGCCATGGGTAATAATTGCGAGAAAAATTATGAGTAAAAGTTATCATGCAAGGTAAGGAATAGAAGTGTTGCTGGTTGGTAATGTCGAATTACCTTATTCACAGATAATGCCATGCTGGCGCAGTCCAGATTCATCCTGATGGAGTCCATGCTGCTGTTATTTGCTCTCTTCGGCTTGTTGTGTATTCTAAAATATCGACGCTACCACAGCAACCCTTACTGCCTGCAATGGTGGCTGTGGTTGAGTTTAGGTGCTGCATCCCTTACCTGTGCACTCTGGTGAGTTATTTTTTATTGTTGGCCTAGTTAGAGATGGTGACTGGATTGAGGAGACTTTAATATTGTGAGTTTTATTAGTAACAACAATGTAATTTATTCGTCACAACAATAATTCCTTTCTACAATTCGCCTTAAACGCTCTCGTCAACAATTGGATTTTCACTTAACACAGTATTCGTTATAGCACTCCACCGACGACAATGACAATTTACTTGGACTATTACGCACAACAATGAACTGTTAATCTTAACTAATATTTACAAAGCACTATTTACAAATCAGAACTACCAGTTCTCAGTTCACAGTTCTTCTATCTCAGTCACTCGAGTTCACGGTATCTCGAACCACAGACCTTCAGAGACAGTTCACTGTACTCGAACTCGGGTCCCTCCAACTGCGGTCCACTGCACTCGAACTCAGGTCCCTCCAACTGCGGTCCACTGCACTCGAACTCAGGCCTTCGGATGCTGACGCAGATGCGGACGCACACTCGAGTCGAACTCCGGCTGGCTGGCTTGCTTGCTCTGGCTTTCTCACTGACTGGCTGACTAATCAACTGAAAAACTGCTGTCGTTCCTTCGCGACCGTAATTTATAACCACAGCGACGTAGCCTCGAAAGTTCCACGCGTCTCTAGAGATGGCACTCCAGAGAAATCCAGAGCCCTCTCCTCTCTACCAGCACCAGATGCGCGCGCAAACTCGTCGCGTTGACGTAATACACCCTCTCTCTTCTCTCCACCGCGCGACGTCACTCAATGTTCCGTGGAGCCTGTGCGATCTGCTTTCTTGCGGGACGCTGGTCGTGAGTTCGAATCTCACGTCGCTGTCACAATATGTTTCGTGTCTATATTACTTTCCTTTATCAGCCATCTTTTTCATTGCTCTCCTTTCTAAATGGATCATGGTTCAGGTTTCATCTAATCTATTTAGGTAGTGCCATGGAATGGCCTTCATAATACTGTCTTACCTAAGCAAGATTTGTGAACATTTTTTTTACTTGGTTATTTAACGATGTTATATCAACTACGAGGTTATTTAGCGTTGATGGGATTGATGATCGCGAGATGGTATTTGGCGAGATGTTGCCGAGGATTCGCCATAGATTACCTGACATTTGCCTTACGGTTGGGGAAAACCTCGGAAGTCTACACCTGTGGAGTAACGGTTAGCGCATCTGGCCTCGAAACCGGTGACCTGGGTTCGATTCCCGGTCGGGGCAAGTTGAGGTTTTTCCAGGGTTTTCCCTCAACTCAATATGAGCAAATGCTGGGTAACTTTCGGTGTTGGACCCCGGACTCATTTCACCGGCATTATCACCTTCATCTCATTCAGACGCTAAATAACCAAAAACGTCGAAAAATAACCTACTAAAAAACCTCGGAAAAAACCCAACCACGTAATCAGCCTAAGCGGGAATCGAACCCGCGCCCAAACACAACTCCGGATCGGCAAAGAAGCACCTTAGCTAACAGAGCTACGCCAGTGGCTCATATAACGGTAATTTTTATGTCAATAGAGAGAGAGAAACTCTCCAAGCTTTTTAAATGGGAAAGCCCACACTCATAATGAGTCTGGCGAAAGTACTGACACATTTTAAATCTTAATTTATACTAATAATAAATCTGTAGCCGAAATTTTTCTGGTAATTTTCGATTTTCCAAAAATAATTGGTCCTAACATATATAATTAACCATCCTGGAACCGAAAATCGCATTTTTGACATTTTTGTTTGTATGTCTGTCTGTATGTTTGTTACCTTTTCACGCGATAATGGCTGAACTGATTTACATGAAAATTGGAATATAAATTAAGTTCCTTGTAACTTAGATTTTAGGCTATATGGCATTCAAAATACTTTATTCAAAAGGAGGGTTATAAGGGGGCCTGAATTAAATAAATCAAAATATCTCGCTTATTATTGATTTTTGTGAAAAATGTTATATAACAAAAGTTTCTTTAAAAATGATTTCTGATAAGTTTTATTCTTTACAAAATTTTGATAAGACTGATATTTAATGAGATAAATGGGTTTTATAATTAAAATAATGCCATCTAAGACGGTGCAATGAATTAAGAACAAATGACTTCGTCTATAAGGGGCCTTGGACAACAACAATCGAAACAGGGGCCTTGGACATCAACAATCGAAAGCTATTAAACATAGCCTACAGAGAATGTTTCTGTGTTTGTATGAAGTAATATCAGAAGCTAAATTAACGGATTTGTATAATTAATTATTATTTCACCATTGGAAAGTGTAGTTTCTCTAGATGGACATAATGCTATAATGTTATTACAGTAACGTCTGAGTAAATCGAGGACAGGTAAGATTAAAATAGCTTCTTATGCACAGAAAATTTGATAGGCTATTTTGTATATTCGTTTTCTGTATTTCTTAAAATAATATTTATGTACACTCATTTTAATCTTAGAGAATTAACGAACAACGAGAGTGTATTGATTTAGTATGCAGTAATAGTACGTTAGCTTAGCAATCCATTATTTTATAATTCAAATTTTAACTATGCTCTATTGAATCGTGTTAAAATACATAAAATATATATGCAATAAATGCAATGCAAAAAAAATTGGGTAATGAGCGAAGCAGATTATCTTGCGCTGTTGTAAAAGTTGTTCCCTGGATCAAACGTTCTATTTTAATTATGTAATTACTTTATATTTATTTCTAACAGGTGCAACAGAGCGCACGGTTATGGCTAGTAAATAATAAAATATTAGCATAACATTATACAAAGAGACATATAAATGACCATAAAGTCTGGGAGAATTGTGTAGAAACAGATTAATTAATTTTTTTTAAAACAACAGCTTTAAAATGGCCTCCATTACAATTGAGACATTGTTTTACCCTGGAAAGTACACGATTCATGGAATTCCGCAGTTCTTCCTGGGACACAGCGGCGATCTCTTTTCTCTAATTCTTCTCTTTAGAATTTCCATCGTAGCTGGTCGAGTCGAATACACCCGGTATATCTTACTATGCTGGGACTCTTGGAAGTAGCCATCTTGTAAAGATGTCGGTTGCTATAGGAACCATCATGCTCTGGCCGTTGCTTATATGCCCACTCCCATTTGCAGTGCATATGCCTTGAGAGGCTACGAGCCTGAACTGTAAAAGAAGGAGAAATGTTTCGTATTAATCTTAATTTAATTAATATACTGGCCTGGAAACTTAAAGATACTGAACAGACATCGAATCTCGTGCCTTTATATGACAACAGTGCCTTGGCTGATGGCAAACTGGCAAATACACATTGCTTTAGGACCAGTCATTTTAGAGACTGGAATAAATTCTGGCACTCTGACAGGATCGCATTGTTACTCTGTTTTGTTTTCAATTCTTTATCCATGTTCCTGCTTCATAAAACATTGTGATTTTAAAATTTCTATTACAAATTACTGTAGTTTTTAATTCTGTGAATAATGCTTATATTTCACTTCACAAACTTTAGATGACAATGTTCCACAACAGTTTATGCACAATATTCATAACATATATAACCAAAATAAAATAGCAATTAAACAAGATGGTAAGCTATCATCTTGGACACCCATCAATACTGGTGTAAGACAAGGATGTGGATTATCACCCATTCTCTTTATTATTTATATGAACCAAGTAATTAAAGAGTGGAAGCAAAGTCGCCATGGATATATATACAAATTAACAGACACCTTAAATTGCATTCAATTCTCTTTGCAGACGATTTCGTATTATTAGCACTTTCAGAAGACGACCTCCAAAGTCAATATATAATTTGCAGCAAGTAGCAGCCGCATACAATATGAAAATTTCAACAGATAAAACAAAAATTATGGGATTCTGTGGGAAATACCCAATACAAAGTAAAATTTGTCTCGATAATAAAATATTAGAAAGATGTAATAGTTTCCCATATTTAGGTTACAATCTTTCCATTTTTGAAGAATTGGACATATCACAGAAAATTAATAAATGCACAAGAGCTATGGGCATTATAAATAGTGTGATGAAACCATCCTTGGTTCAGAAACACACCCGCATACGTCTCTACAATACATTGGCACAACCGATGGCAGCGAAGCATGGACACTGAGGAAAGCAGATAAAAGCAGAATAACGGCTTGTGAAATGCGATTCATGCGAAGAACAGCGGGCTATACTAAATGGGCTCTGAAAAGAAACTGAAATTTTAAAGGAACTGAAAACTCAACCAGTTTTAGATTACATTGTTCAATATCAGTCTAATTGGAAACATCATTTGGAAAGAATGAGTAATAGTAGACTCCCAAAGGCAATTTATGATTATGTACCACATGGCCAAAGATTGTGGGTTGTCCTGCTAAGAGATGGCGTGAAAATTTTATGTGAGACCGTAACAGGCCTTGTGGCCTAACACTTACTTGTCAGGCAGAAGAAGAAGAAGACAAACTTTAACATGCCAGGTACTTTTATGCTGCTACACATTCTTTTTTAAATTATCTGTTTTATTAGACTTCTTACACTTTGGTGAATGTTTGTTTTAAATTCATACTTGTAGCAGATTATATTGCAGTTTCTGTCAGATGTGTTTCCAATTCACTATGGGCTAAAGCAAGGAGATGCACTATCACCTTTACTTTTTAACTTTGCTCTAGAATATGTCATTAGAAAAGTCCAGGATAACAGAGAGGGTTTGGAATTGAACGGGTTACATCAGCTGCTTGTCTATGCAGATGACGTGAATATGTTAGGAGAAAATCCACAAACGATTAGGGAAAACACGAGAATTTTATTGGAAGCAAGTAAAGAGATAGGTTTGGAAGTAAATCCCGAAAAGACAAAGTATATGATTATATCTCGTGACGAGAATATTGTACGAAATGGAAATATAAAAATTGGAAATTTATCTTTTGAAGAGGTGGAGAAGTTCAAATATCTTGGAGCAACAGTAATAAATATAAATGATGCTCGGGAGGAAATTAAACACAGAATAAATATGGGAAATTCCTGTTATTATTCGGTTGAAAAGCTTTTATCATCCAGTCTGCTGTCAAAAACTCTGAAAGTTAGAATTTATAAAACAGTTATATTACCGGTTGTTCTTTATGGTTGTGAAACTTGGACTCTCACTTTGAGAGAGGAACATAGGTTAAGGGTGTTTGAGAATAAGGTACTTAGGAAAATATTTGGGGCTAAAAGGGATGAAGTTACAGGAGAATGGAGAAAGTTACACAACACAGAACTGCACACATTGTATTTTTCACCTAACATAATTAGGAACATTAAATCCAGACGTTTGAGATGGGCAGGGCGTGTAGCACGTATGGGCGAATCCAGAAATGCATATAGAGTGTTAGTTGGGAGGCCGGAGGGAAAAAGACCTTTGGGAAGGCCGAGACGTAGATGGGAAGATAATATTAAAATGGATTTGAGGGAGGTGGGATATGATGGTAGAGACTGGATTAATCTTGCTCAGGATAGGGACCAATGGCGGGCTTATGTGAGGGCGGCAATGAACCTGCGGGTTCCTTAAAAGCCAGTAAGTAAGTAAGCAGATTATATTGAAGCTGGTTGTGTTGCAGTGTGAAGTACGTTGGGTTCTTCTCCTGCTGCCTGGGCGCCTCTGTGGTGGGGCGCGACTTTTGGAAGCTCCTGAGTGATCGCCGCCTTACAGATGGCGCTGTCGTGTGTCAGCTTCTGGCGCGGTTGCTCGTGCTCACAGCAATCCCAGCCGCCATCTATTTGACTATCTTCTACATCCACTTGTCTGTTCTGAGTCGTGCAGGCCCACACGACAGCGTCATGACGAGTGCTTTCCAAGCCAGTCTGGAGGTGAGTTCTTATATATATATATATATATATATATATATATATATATAAGATTTTTTTCTCTCTCTCTATGTGATAAGAGAGCTAAATCCTCTCTTTGGTCTGTGTTTCGTGTGATTTATAATCGCAAGTTCTGCAATATTTAAGCGATTGAATCATACTGGATGAATTTTGGTGTTAGCTGGGACTAATTTCAGAATGTCGCTTCATATGAAGAGAAAATATATTGCATGCCCTTCATTACTTCTCTTATCATAGATCCATACTATCCATTTGTAAACAGAAACAAAACTAAAACATTGAAATCAATACAACTGTAGCTTCATTCCCGAAACTGGGTGACAAATTGTACATGTTGGTGTATACAAAATGCAATATGCTTTTCCGCCTATATTGAATTCTTGATGTTTTCTATAAAAAAAATTTAAATAAAAGTCATCTAAGAATGTTACACATACAATACTTACTTACTGGCTTTTAAGGAACCCGGATGTTCATTGCCGCCCTCACATAAGCCCGCCATCGGTCCCTATCTGAGCAAGATTAATCCAATCTCTATCATCATATCCCACCTCTCTCAAATCCATTTTTATATTATCTTCCCATCTACGTCTCGGCCTCCCTAGAGGTCTTTTTCCCTCCGGCCTCCCAACTAACACTCTATATGCATTTCTGGATTCGCCCATACGTGCTACATGCCCTGCCCATCTCAAACGTCTGGATTTAATGTTCCTAATTATGTCAGGTGAAGAATACAATGCGTGCAGTTCTGTGTTGTGTACCTTTCTCCATTCTCCTATAACTTCATCCCTCTTAGCCCCAAATATTTTCCTGAGAACCTTATTCTCAAATACCCTTAACCTATGTTACTCTCTCAACGTGAGAGTCCAAGTTTCACAACCATAAAGAACAACCGGTAATATAATTGTTTTATAAATTCTTTCAGATTTTTTGACAGCAGACTGGATGATAAAAGCTTCTAAAGCGAATAATAACAGGCATTTCCCATATTTATTTTGTGTTTAATTTCCTCCCGAATATCATTTATATTTGTTACTGTTGCTCCAAGATATTTGAACTTCTCCACCTCTTCGAAAGATAAATTTCCAATTTTTATATTGCCATTTTGCACAATATTTCCATCACGAGACATAATCATATACTTTGTCTTTTCAGGATTTACTTCCAAACCTATTTCTTTACTTGCTTCCAGTAAAATTTCCGCGTTTTCCCTAATCGTTTGTGGATTTTCTCCTAACATATTCACGTCATCTGCATAGACAAGAAGCTGATGTAACCCGTTCAATTCCAAGCCCTCTCTGTTATCCTGGACTTTCCTAATGGCATATTCTAGAACAAAGTTAAAAAGTAAAGGTGATAGTGCATCTCCTTGCTTTACCCCACATACAATATAAGAACTTTTAGTAAAAAAAAGTAATGGGTCTTTATTTGGAAGCAGACAATGGCGACTGATACATGCAAACATCAACTTATAATTTTTTATGTTATATCACTAAACATGTCTTTTGTAATGTATGAAAATTGAACAAGTTCACTTAATTTTGGTGAAACTAGCACTGAGTTAATTCTGGTGATTTTGGATGTGAAAATCTGCCATTACACTACCTTATTACAGACGAGTACTATCGAAAAACAAAAACTCACTAGCCTTTTGCCCAGCATATATGCAAGGGATAACAAAAGCCTAACTTAACCTAACTTGTCATAGATTCGTATATGCAAGGCATAACAAAAGCCTAACTTAACCTAACCTGTTAAGTTTCGTATGTGCAAGGCATAACAAAAACCTAACCTAACCTATCACAGATTCGTATATGCAAGACATAACTAAAGCCTAAACTAACCTAACCTAACCTTCACAGATTCGTATATGTTGTTGTTGTTGTTGTTTTCTAATGCCAGGCATTTGACAATAAAGTCATTTGACCTCTTGCACTACAATATTTTTCAAAGATATTATCATGGTCAGCCACTGAAGCACAGATTTTGAGGTGTTCCGAATCCATTTCTTGGTTTGAGTTCCACAGTGGGCAGTTAGGGGACTGATATATCCAATTCTATGCAGGTGTTTGGCGAAACAATCATGGCCTGTTGCCAATCTAAATGCAGCTACAGACGATTTTCATGGTAAATCGGTACACATACAATATAAGAACTTTTAGTAAAAAAAAAAAAAGTGATGGGTTTTTATTTGGAAGCAGACAATGGCGACCGATACATGCAACTATCAACTTCTTATTTTTTATGTTATACCACTAAACATGTCATTTCTAGTATATGAAAATTGAACAAGTTCACTTAATTTTTGTGAAACTAGCAGTGAATTAATTCTGGTGATTTCGAATGTGAAGTTAAAGTTACGTTTTATTTAACGACACTCGCAACTGTCGAGGTTATAACAGCGTCGCCTGTGTGCCGAAATTTTGTCCTGCAAGAATTCTTTTACATGCTAGTAAATCTATTGACATGAGTCTGTCACATTCAAGTACACTTAAATCCCATCGACCTGGGCCAGGGTCGAACCCACAACCTCAGGCGCAGAAGGTCATCACTATACCGACTGCGCTACCCAGGGCAATTCAGATGTGAAAATCCGCCATTACACTACCTTATTATAGAGCAGTACTTACATCACAAAACAAAAACTCACCAGGCTTTGTCCAGTGTATATGCAAGGCATAACAAAAGCCTAACCTAACCTAACTTGTCACAGATTCGAATATGGAAGGCATAACAGAAGCCTAACTTAACCTAACTTGTCAGAGATTCGTATATTCACAAAAACCTAACATAACCTAACCTGTTACAGATTCGTATATTCACAAAAACCTAACTTAACCTAACCTGTTACAGATTCGAATATTCACAAAAACCTAACTTAACCTAACCTGTTACAGATTCGTATATTCACAAAAACCTAACTTAACATAACCTGTCACAGATTCGTATATTCACGAAAACCTAACATAACCTAACCTGTTACAGATTCGTATATTCACAAAAACC
This sequence comes from Periplaneta americana, assembly GCF_040183065.1. Taxonomy (NCBI): domain Eukaryota; kingdom Metazoa; phylum Arthropoda; class Insecta; order Blattodea; family Blattidae; genus Periplaneta; species Periplaneta americana. The sequence goes on from NC_091128.1 coordinate 164,778,859, forward strand.
TAACTTAACCTAACCTGTTACAGATTCGTATATTCACAAAAACCTAACTTAACCTAACCTGTTACAGATTCGTATATTCACAAAAATCTAACTTAACCTAACCTGTTACAGATTCGTATATTCACAAAAACCTAACATAACCTTACCTGTTACAGATTCGTATATTCACAAAAACCTATCTTAACCTAACCTGTCACAGATTCGTATATTCACGAAAACCTAACATAACCTAACCTGTTACAGATTCGTATATTCACAAAAACCTAACTTAACCTAACCTGTTACAGATTCGTATATTCACAAAAACCTAACTTAACCTAACCTGTTACAGATTCGTATATTCACAAAAACCTAACTTAACCTAACCTGTCACAGATTCGTATATTCACGAAAACCTAACATAACCTAACCTGTTACAGATTCGTATATTCACAAAAACCTAACTTAACCTAACCTGTTACAGATTCGTATATTCACAAAAACCTAACTTAACCTAACCTGTTACAGATTCGTATATTCACAAAAACCTAACTTAACCTAACCTGTTACAGATTCGTATATTCACAAAAATCTAACTTAACCTAACCTGTTACAGATTCGTATATTCACGAAAACCTAACATAACCTTACCTGTTACAGATTCGTATATTCACAAAAACCTATCTTAACCTAACCTGTCACAGATTCGTATATTCACGAAAACCTAACATAACCTAACCTGTTACAGATTCGTATATTCACAAAAACCTAACTTAACCTAACCTGTTACAGATTCGTATATTCACAAAAACCTAACTTAACCTAACCTGTTACAGATTCGTATATTCACAAAAACCTAACTTAACCTAACCTGTCACAGATTCGTATATTCACGAAAACCTAACATAACCTAACCTGTTACAGATTCGTATATTCACAAAAACCTAACTTAACCTAACCTCTTACAGATTCGTATATTCACAAAAACCTAACTTAACGTAACCTGTCACAGATTCGTATATGCAAGGCATAACAAGAGCCTAATCTAACGTAATTTTATAGATTCGTATATGCGAGCTAAAACAAGAATCTAACCTAACCTGTCACAGATTCGTATATGCAAGGCATAGTGAAAACCTAACCTAATCTAACCTAATTTGCCACAGATTCGTATATGCAAGGCATAACAAAAGCCTAATCTAACCTAACCTGTCACAGATTTGTTTATGCAAGACATAAGAAAAGCCTAACCTAACCTCTCACAGATTCATATATGTAAGACATAGCGTGAGTGTACACTAGCGTGAAACTTTTGTAATTTCACCAAAGTTATGTTGGTATGATTGAGGAGATAGCTCTAAACACTTGAAGGTGTATAAGCAGAATACGAGGAACTAAAGGTACGGTCACACGTCGCTACTTTTGCAACAATGCAGTACAAAAGACTGCGCAACTCTCGTACTGCGACGTGTGAACAACGGTGCAACCAGAAAAGTAGCGGCTGCTGAACCTGCTGCTCGCTACTTTTTCATGCTGCGCGCAGCTTAAAAGTAGCGACGTGTGAACAGGGTTCTCAGGGTTGCAGCCACAGCATTTTTGATATTGGTTTTGTTGAAACTTTTGCTGCGGTTGCGACCAGTGTTGCCACCCAAAAGTGCCAATGATACTTTTATTGTTTGGATGTATTTTAATGTTAGATGTGATGAAAATAAATTATTTGTAACAGTCTGAGCATATTTGCTGACGATATAATTCACTTTTTTAATTTTCTGTAGCGTAGTTTCAAACAGGAGGGTTGCCAACATTGATTACGTGAATATGCTGTTGGTTATCATTTAAGTACAGGGTGCGTCAGAAAGAACGGATGGATTTCACATGGCAAGAAAATTGTAAGGATTCGTCAAATCAAAAATTTATTGTTATCAACATATTCACCAATACATGCAGTTTATTTATGGAAAACAACATAATCCATATGATGTCCTTGGCTTTCAATACAGGCATCGAGGCTTTTTCTGAAGTTCGCCATCACTTTCACAGTCATAGCTGGTGCAATTGCCACGATTTCTTCACGAATCGCCGTCTTCAGTTCACCCATTATATGTGATCGATGTTTACAAACTTACGCCTTCAAATGGTCCCAAAGAAAGAAGTCGCAGGGCGCGAGATCTTACCGTAGCCTCGGACAATCTCAGTGCAATAGCATGTTTGCGGGCTGATCTTTGAGGTGGCTGGAAAACCTAATGTCTGTCTCCACGTTATTTGCAGGTGTACATGCGCTCCGTGTTCATTCAGGTAATTTTTTTCTTTAATGTTGAACCTGTGATACGAAATGAAGCCACCCACCGCAAAATTGTATTCCAAGTTGGAATCATAGCGTGACGTCCGATGTCGAAATGAGTCCTGAGTGGCGATCACAGACTCTTCATTTTTCAAAAATATCTCTACAATGAAAGCACGTTGTACGTCATACCAGCACCATGTTCTCAACTAAAACAGCATTCTCTGGCTGACCCAACAGTCGTGGTCCCCCTCACTATATCCCTCCCCTCGCTGCGTATCGATAGTTTGAAATCCATCCGTTCTTTATATAGGCGTTTTTAAAAGCTTTATACTAAAAATAATGCCAAATTCTGAATAATGCGAACATAACCACAAAATGTATATTGAGAAGTCAAGACGGAGTTGGAAACCTGCAGCATGACTGCGGCTGCAAAAGTAGCGCCTTGTGTGTGAACAGACTCGCAACCTCCAGTTGCAACTTTTGCTGCACTCGGGTTGCGCAGCACGAAAAGTAGCGTGCAGCGCGCTACTTTTGGCTTACGTGTGAACACGACACGCAACTTTTGCAGCTGCAGTACAAAAGTTGCGCAGCAAAAGTAGCGACGTGTGACCGTACCTTAACACAGCACTAGTTCATCCTTAATTTTACATTAGTGTCTGACATTTACATGTAACTACATCTATCACAACTTAAGAAGTTCAGTAATTCGGACTGTTTGGTTGCAGGGTGGCCTGGCGTCCATTACACGGGGTCAGCCCCTCGAGGTGGCGCACGGCTCGCAGATCACACTGCGACACTCGCACGGCAGGACATGCTGGATGCACTCACACACGCATGTGTACCCGATACGATACCCAGACAAGCGAGGGAGCTCGCACCAGCAGCAGGTCACGTGCTACTCCTTCAAAGACGTCAACAACTGGTGGATCGTGAAGCGTCCTCGACGCAGTGACCTCGTGGTGTCACAGCCTGTGGATGCCATCCGCCACGGAGATGTGATACAACTCGTGCATGGCATGACGAGCCGGGCGTTGAATTCTCATGACGTTGCAGCTCCCATGTCTCCACAAAACCAGGTAATACACCTTTAATGTTATCTGACTATTTCTCATCCTACCGATTCCTCTTAAACTCGCTAGTATTTGAACTCACGTCTCTGTGTAGAGAATCAGTGCTTCAGTCTTCAATTGACCGTGTGTCTGGTCTTTTAAAACTGATAGTCATATATATGAAAATTCACTATGTTTAATTAGACTGGAGTTTATGAAGTGCTGGTTCATTGTCTGTGTCTTCCTTGCAGGAGGTGAGCTGTTACATTGATTACAACGTCTCAATGCCTGCCCAGAACCTTTGGCGTGTTGACATCATCAACAGGGACCAGGTCGGCGACATCTGGCACACCATTGAGTCACTGGTATGTTCAGTCTTTGTTTGTATGTACCTGGATATAGTCCTGTCGCTCTAATTACCAGCAGCCAATCACGTTGCAGGTCGGCTACATTTTTATATTATATTTCTATCTTTTTAGTTTTTATTTTATTAATATTAATGTTATGGGGGATAAGCTCTTTAACATATTTTCGTGTACGTCTTGTGATTCGCTGACGAAGATGTTATTCATTTCTTAAGGCTGGATAAATACTTAATATAATCGCCCGCCATTTTGGCTCTTTCATTGGCGTTCGCAGAAAGCACATGAAGATGTTATTTGCCGCTCAATTATTTGCTGAATTACAGTGCGTTTGATTTATTATTATAGGAGTTACGACATCATAATGTTTAACGGTGTGGCAAATAGATTCCTCGTCTGGTAGCTAGGCAACGAAAGAACAAAAATGGCGAACGATACTACCTACCTGGACTTTATAGAGCCTTGACTTCCTAAGACGTAAGCAAAGAGGAGGAGTCATGCCGGGAATAACAGTGTCACGACTATAGTATTTGTTTCTTGCTACATGATATTGCCTCCATATACAATGTTTCCTACATATTCTCTCAGCAAAACATGAGTATTTTTATTTAGTGATGGAGTGGAGTGGATTTTTTTCATTGCTAGTGATAAAATATGAAATTTGAATAATTTCGAGGGAAAAATTGTTCCGGAGCCGGGTATCGAACCCGGGACCTTTGGTTTAACGTACCAACCTGTTCGTTAACAGAAAACCACAATTTAAGTCACACGGAGTTAGTGTGCACTCGAAGTTGGTTGCTTGACGGTTGTCAGCCCACTTTGAGGTCTGTGGATATAGAGAGAAAAATTGGATCGGTGTCGGTTAGAGTTCCCGGGTAGCTCAGTGGTAGAGCGTTGGTACGTTAAACCAAAGGTCCCGGGTTCGATACCCGGCTCCGGAACAATTTTTCCCTCGAAATTATTCAAATCAACTTTACAGGGAGTTATACCTGAAATCTTGATTTGCATAATACACGTCACTGTTCGTTAACAGAAAACCACAATTTAAGTCACATGGAGTTAGTGTGCACTCGAAGTTGGTTGCTTGACGGTTGTCAGCCCACTTTGAGGTCTGTGGATATAGAGGGAAAAATTGGATCGGTGTCGGTTAGAGTTCCCGAGTAGCTCAGTGGTAGAGCGTTGGTACGTTAAACCAAAGGTCCCGGGTTCGATACCCGGCTCCGGAACAATTTTTCCCTCGAAATTATTCAAATCAACTTTACAGGGAGTTATACCTGAAATCTTGATTTGAATATGAAATTTAATTAAAATTTCACGATGTTTCGAAGATTGGTTCTATCTTCGTCATCAGGTGAGAAAGAAGCCTACTCATTGGGATCATTACTTACGGCTAGGTCATTCCATGCAAAAGACTATGTTTTTTAACCATGATGTCTCAAAAGTTAAAAATATTGTACAGTGAAACCTGTTCAAATCGGAACCTGAATAATCCGGAATCCTGTCTATTTCGGAACAATTTATTGGTCCCAGCGAAATTTGTATGTATTATGTGTAATTTTTCCTGAATAAAACGGAAACTGTCCAACGCGGAAACAGAAACTGTCTGCTACTGTTCAAAACGGAAACAATATTTTGGACACACTATATTTTGTAATTATATTTTGAAACAGCGTGTAATTTCAAGGAATATACGAAATATGTAGGTCACTAAGATAAAAACAAGTTTTCTTTGCAAAATTCTAGAGGGTACCAGGGTGTGTTGGCCTGTCGGTCATAAATTTTATTACCCTGTTGACTAGGCAAACGAGTCCCTTCAAAGATTTTCAATGCTTCACACCCGTATACTGTCATAGCTAAACAGAGCGCAAGTGTAGTGATTTCCAGGTTAAAAAACAGTTGCATAAAATGTGGCATTAACATTAAGTGATGAAGTAAAAGTTATCGAGATAAAGGAAATTAGAAACAAAGTCTATGTGAAATAATATTGAAGTACAGTCGTGGAAAACTCAGGTGTGACACTTTAAAAAATAAAGATCATAATGAGTGAGTGGCGTGCGGCCAATATTGGTGACACAAAAGGAACCAGAAAGCAGCTGTTTATGTGGAAATAAATGAACTGTTGTGAGTGTGGGTTCTTCATGACCTTTCAAAGAACAAGCCAATTTCTGGATCTGTTCTGCAAAGCTTCTAATAGATGGCTCCTAGTCTAATTAATTAATAATGTGCAGTGATATGCAGTACAGTATTAGAGTATAGTGTTAGATATTAAATAGAATGAGATTAGTAAACTTTAGTAATGTTTGATAACTAATGAGTGAGTTACGATAATATTTATACAGAAAATGAGATTTTAATCAAGATGATTCACCAACGTAATAAGCGACAGAAAGCTGATTTAATGTGATGAGTGTTAAATGAAATATTTTGTACTTCTTGCAATTTGGGACATGCCATTTTGTTTTTCTTGTATATGAGTGACAAAATATTCCATTTCAATGTCACACCTGAATAATACGGAAACCTGTCCACAACGGAAAGAAAATTAGGACCATGTCACTTCTGTCTTGAACAGGTTTCACTGTAGTAGGTTATTTGTACGTTCTAAATATGAATTTCACCCAATATTATATTTATATTCTTCATAGTTTGACAGCAATGAGCATTTAAAATATTAAATACAATAAATAATTGACTGCCTCCATGGTGTGTTGGTCCAGATCAGGAGGTCCCGGGTTCGATATCGGCTCTCGGTGAATTTTTCTTGAAGAGGAATTCCCTGGGTGTCTAGAGTCTGGAAATTTGTATGAATGTGAGTGTGATTGTGAGTGTGCCGGGTTAATATTAATTAACCAATCATCACAAATATAAAAAAAAATACATCAGGACTGTCACTGGGCAGTAACCTGAACACACGTTTCAGCGTCACATTGTTGACAAATAACTCCATCTGTTAGCACAACCATGAAGCATCTAATAGATGCTACAGAGTTACCAACAACGAAAAAAAATAAATAAATAAAAATAAATAATGTGAAATGTTCAATCTTATGACTTATCAATGTAATATTAATATTTGTTAATACATGTTAAATATAAATAATGTATAAACGTTTTCGCCTTTTACAGCAAAATCAGATACAACTTGCTTCTACGATATCTAAATTAGATAGTGGAATTTTTGTTTTCTCTTGTAGTAAACCATCAAATTGGTGTTATAATAATAAGTAATAATGACTCACGAGTTTTATGTATTTTATTGTTGAAAAAAAAAGTTATAAATAAGTCTAATTGCATAACTAATTTATTTAGGGTGGAATTCATAGTCGTCACTTATAAAATGAGTGAACCCTTAAGTAATAAGTGTTTGCTTATAATAAGGGAAGCCTTAAGTCAATTCCGAATTCATAGACAACACTTATTTTCACGTAATGAGTGCTCACTTACAGCTGCCGGACATGACGTCATAACAAAACCTGACTCTACATGTGGAGTTGCTATGACAACGAGTTATCAATATTATTGTACTGAATAAGTTATATACAGCAATAGTTTCATGATATGTTCGGTCCCTATCCTGTGCAAGATTAATCCAGTCTCTATCATCATATCCCACCTCCCTCAAATCCATTTTAATATTATCCTCCCATCTACGTCTCGGCCTCCCCAAAGGTCTTTTTCCCTCCGGTCCAACTAACACTCCATATGCATTTCTGGATTTGCCCATACGTGCTACATGCCCTGCCCATCTCAAACGTCTGGATTTAATGTTCCTAATTATGTCAGGTGAAGAATGCAATGCGTGCAGTTCTGCGTTGTGTAACTTTCTCCATTCTCCTGTAACTTCATCCCGCTTAGCCCCAAATATTTTCCTAAGCACCTTATTCTCAAACACCCTTAATCTCTGTTCCTCTCTCAGAGTGAGAGTCCAAGTTTCACAACCATACAGAACAACTGGTAATATAACTGTTTTATAAATTCTAACTTTCAGATTTTTTTGACAGCAGATTAGATGATAAAAGCTTCTCAACCGAATAATAACCGAATAATAATAATAATAATAATAATAATAATAATAATAATAATAACAATAATAATAATAATAATCCCGGCGCCGGAGAGAATTTTTCTCCGCTCCATCACTCTTTCATCATGTGATGACGCAGAATATCTGCATGGAAATATCATATGTACTTCGGTACATCAATATATATATGATATGCGTAATAAATCACTTTGTGATTTAAGACGGCGCCCATACCGTCGGATCCCGGCCAATCAGTCACTCATCTGGGTGCACCTCAACACATGTATGGACTTCGGTCCTGCGTTCATAGACATCTATGACGTAGTGCAGAGGGCGGCCACCAGAGGGAACCCAAGAGATGGAGCTTAATCTGAGACGATTCTAAACGGCGTCGGGATTGTATCCGGCGTGGCTTAGTGGATAAAGCATCAGCACGTAGAGCTGAAAACCCGGGTTCAAATCCCGGCGCCGGAGAGAATTTTTCTCCGCTCCATCACTCTTTCATCATGTGATGACGCAGAATATCTGCATGGAAATATCATATGTACTTCGGTACATCAATATATAAATAATAATAATAGCTATAATATCACTGTTTCATATCATATATGTTTTTATGTAATTTTCCTTTTATTTGTTTATGTCCTATGTGTTGAACATGCACCAGTATGCCATATCTATTTCATGTCATTTTTATGTCATATACGTCCTTAAAAGTAATATGTATATTTCTACGAAATACTTTTTTTTTCTTATTTTTTATTTATTTATTTTGTAAGTAACAAGTCTTTGTGTGATATGTCCTGGGAAAGTACTGTCTGTAATATGTCTGCATTTCATATATTATGTATCTATTTCTATATATTATATCTATTTTATCTTATATCTTTGTATTCGTATAATATAAATATGATTTTTATTGTTATACACATTTAATGTAATATGTGTATTTTATGTCATAATTATGTATACATTTTATGTAACTATTTGTACAGGGCTATAATATGTATGATTTAATTACAGCCCTAATATACCTTCGGGTAAAATAGGGTTCTATAAACTTGGAAATTCAATAATAATAATAATAATATAGCATTAAATTATATTTAAAAAATGGGAACTACATTATGCTTCTGCTAGTCGTTTTACTTCTCCAGTAACCAATGGGAGAGTTTTGTTCCTGTAACTTTTGTTGGTCTCCAGTTTTTAGTAGGATGGCAGGAGAATAGTAATTCTTCGTCCATACTTCATGTAGATGAAGAAATCAGATATTGTGCTTGGAGCGCTGGATGTAGTAACCAGTTCCAACTTCTTACAAGATTGTTGACCACTGAATTCCATCTTGTGATCGCAGGTGCGGTTTGTACACGTGAACTCAAGCCAAGCACTGAAGTTCAGTGGTAGACAACTGCCCGACTGGGGCTTCAACCAGCACGAAATTGTGACCGATCGCATCCTGCATCAAGATGACACTGTGTGGAACGTAGAGGAGCACCGGTACACTAAAAGTGAGTGACTTACTATCAAGGAGAGGTTACAACCTGGAACGCAATATTTTAATGGAACCAATACCATATTGTAGGATGAGTAAATTCCAACACTCCTAGGTTAAAGGCATGATCAACCATTCTTTCAAAAACTGAGTTTTTGAAACTGAGCCAGCTTCAGGATTTTGACTAGCAATCAGTTGCAGGCCGTATTTTGAGGAAGTGCTCCTAGGCAAATAACTAACGGGTAGTAAGAATAAAGCTTAAGTACTTTCTCAAGGTTTATACTTTTGAGTATGAGCACTTCCTGTGATTATATACTCGTAACCACTAGAACATACTCGTATTCGTAAGAATAAAGACATTCTACCTAACGCGAATATATACTCATCTCTACAGCCTTCTTGATTGTTTAAAAGTTAGTATGTACTCGTGTTACCTATCCTCTTTGACCACATTGCACCGTGATGCTCAGTTTTCTTTTTTTTTTATATAGACTTTCACATACTATCCCTATGCTGTAGTTGTTTGTGTTTTGCTTCTTATAAATAAATAAGCAAATAAACAAACAAATTAATTAATTAAATAAAATAAACAAACAAATAAGTAAATAAATGAATAAATAAATGAACATGAAAGAGAGAGTAAATCAGATAAACGTTAATAAACAGGAAACAAGAAAATAGTACTGGGAAATCGTCATTACGGGATGTTGGACAGAGATTACAATCCATTTCTAGAATTCCAGTTATGCTAATTCTATTTTTTATTATAGAGAGTTATATATATATATATATATATATATATATAATTTAAAGTTACAAGTAACTGTATTTTGCAATTCAAATTTTACAAAATAAACTGTTAATTATATTTATGCTCGACCATGCCGAAATGTACTAATTATACATCTGGTAGCAGTCCTTTAATGCACGTCATTAAAGTACACCTACTCATTAAAGTACAGGTCTTCAGCCAATGATAACTCAGCTTACATGTGTTCAGCCAATGACAAGTCAGCTTTGTACCGTTATAAAACCGTAAGTATCGATTATTCTCGGATATGCAATCGAAAGAGAATTAGCGAAAAGTCACAGAGGCTGGAAATCCAATACTGTCGCAGAAGGTTATGTTCTGTTACTATAATAATTAGCGTTAATTGTAAATAATATTCAAATAAATTCAATTTGTCAACTCGTTTTTCAATGTCGAATTCAATAATCAAGATTATAATATTATCAAGTTTAACGGGACTACGTCAAGGTCAATGACTTTATTGTTCCTCGGAAAAAATCAATACTTTCGCGTCTGCGCACATCTCACAATTCACGACCTAGAACAAGGTCACTTCCGACCTTGTCAGATACCTACAAATAAAATGTATACATCTGAATACCGGTAATTTCAAGTTAGAAATATGGTCGAGCATAAAAAGTCGTATGAAACTCGCCTATAATGGTAATTAAGAAGCTCGTATGAAAATTATTAAACTCGCTTGCGCTCGTTTCATAAATATCCATACTCGATTCTTAATTACTATCATTATAGGCTCGTTGCATAATGTACTATTAACAATACAATCTAACCTTATAATTTGATAGCCATTAATATTTTTATAGGTTATGTTTTTTATGAATAACAAATACATGTTTAACCTTTTTCACATTCACTCTTGTGAAGCGTTAAAGGCTTCTAAAGTTCACGTCTTTTTCTATATTTTTTCATGATGTATTACATCGTTCATAAATTCTGCCATTTTTTTTATTTAACTTTAAACTGAACACAAATCAACAAATACTCAGAATTGAGCCTGCTACAAACCATACTCAGAATAACATGAGAACGAACTTATAAATATGAGAATATACTAGTTTTTATTCTTATCAAGCATGAGTATATATTCTGTACAAGATGGACACTTGAGTATATTCAACTATGCTTCCATGTTATGAGTATGTAATCAAAAATGAGTAGGTACTCAAATGTTTTTATTCTTACTAACAAGAGTATACAGTGAAACCTCTCATTTACGGACATCGAAGGGACGTAACAATCTGTCCGCATCTGGGAGGTGTCCTTTATTGGGAGGGAGGCTCCCCAATCTAACAGTAAATTTATAATATGCATTATGTATCCCTTCACGCTTTAAATGAAATGTATTACTGTAGTTTAATTCTAAATACAGTATAGTGTACTGTAGTAAATTATTTGCAACTTTGAACTACAGTCGATAAGACCGAAAAAGGAAAATATAGTACTGTGCCATGCAATTTTATTCTAGGTCTACAGTTATGCAGTACTGTAATTTACAGTTTTCAACTTAACCTTTACGTTCAGGTGCCATGTCTCTCGAAACAGAACAACTGATTGAAGTGAAGAGAATAATCCTACTAACCCTATCATGTGTCCAATACAATTTCACGATCGCGGAAACCTTGGACCCATCAGACAGGTTAAATTTTATGACTTTGTTTATCCACCCGCTTCCAGCTAACAAGGGGTAGCCGGCTGGGCTAGTGGTAGCCTACGAGACCCTTATTGTCTTCTTTCATTTAAGGAACTTATGTACTAATTTTTCCACTTTCGTAACACGTTAGTCTTGAAATCCAAATTCTGTCCGCAGTGAGGAGGTAAAGCAAGTTTTAGGACTGTGAAACAGCTGTCCGTGTTCGTGTCTGAGAGTGTCCGTAAACGAGAGTATAATTTAACATTATTTATATATTATTTCAGTTGCGACATAAAAATCTGTCCGTATATGAGGAGTGTCCTTATCTTGGAGGTGTCCGTAAGAAGAGGTTTCACTGTATACTAAAAAAAGTCCAGTATATACTATACTAGTGGCTTGTGCAGCAAATGCTGCTGCAAACTAAGTTCGTTAGACGTTCAAATAAAAATTTTTCACATTTATTTTCAATGAAGAATACTTCTCTTTTTGATAGTTATTTGCTTCCATAATAATGAAACATACTCCCTCTGAATGGATTTCTTTAGGCCAAATACTTTTTCTTGAACCTATCCAACTTCAGTTTTTGAGTTGCAACGCGAAAACGCAAGTACCAATGTCAGGACGACAGCAGCAGCTATTTCAGGTCATTGTGGATTGTAGGCAAAAGTTAACAAAATGTCAGGTTTGCTAAGCTTTCGAACAATAGCATTTTCGTATAGCTGCTCCATGTAGAACTTGAAATGTAGAGCGTAAAATCATTTTATCCTACTCAGAGATCTTGCTGAAATGATCTGGAGACTAAAAGATTTTCTAGGCCTCTTATTTTATCAGTAAGTACTGTAATATCTTAGGAACTGTAATTTTTGCACTCTCTCGAGCCAATACTGAAGACAATGACACATCAATATCTACACTACACCGCCATTAATTATATGAAAAAGACCCAACCCCACTGGGTTAATAAGTATAAATATATTTGATTTTTAATAACATTATTATTATCTTACTTAAGTTTTGTAGTTATATATAGCAGCCACTTAGTAAATTATAGAAATGAAGATCTAAATTAAGATATTCTCTACATTTACTTACATAACCACAAAACGTTTCACTTTCATGTCATCAATAGCATCAATATTATGTACAATTAATGAAAAATAGGTGCATCATGATATTAACTATAATAATATTTAATTTCTAATGGTAATAATGTCATCAAACCACCTCAAGTTTCGTAGATTTGAATATCCAATACACAGCTGTACTCAGAAAATTATACACTGCAGAATCAGTTTTTAATAACAAATTGAATTGAGCTCTAAATATGTCGGCAATCCTGCAGGTCATGGCCTTCGTGTAATAGCATATTGTTTATTGTAGTGTGTGTTTTGTTCTGAAATTCAATCAATTCGGCCGTGATTCAATAAAATTAGTTCTCAAAACTGACAACAGATGGATTTTGGAAAATAGGAAATTTATGTAGGAAAATTGACATTTCACTGAAAACTACTACTTTTCCGAAAAACTTTGGATGCCAGGCATGAAAATGAGGGGTCACTCATTAAAATCCGTTCAGCGATTTTCCCGTAATTTCCATTACCAGTTCAAATTATATATATAGATTCTCATGTTTATTCTTACCACGGAACATCATAGACTAATATTTCTCAGTCACAGTTTCGATCTTTCTATATCCACTTTATAAATATCGTGTGTTTTTCTGGATATAGGCCATACCAATTTAACATTGCCATAAGAAACCTATGTATAAAAACAATAAAGAAATTACTCAATCAGTTAGAAATTAGCAGACTTTGACAATTTGTAAAACAAGAGAACATCATTTATGGTTACTAGGTGAAAGCCTGATGTTCTCTTATTTTACAGATTGTCAAAGCCTGCTAATTTCTAAACATGGCCCACTGAAACTGCATTAAAACTGCTACTAATCTAGAAATGAGATACAATGAATAGTTTCTTTGTAGCAGCTTATAAAAGTTTTGGATTGCTCTATTTCCATTGCACCTCAACTTGGAGTTAATCATAATATTCTCTCTCTTCAGATGAAGATCAGAAGGACCGGGAGAGAGAGCTTGTAAATGCTGAGATGATTCCTTTGCGGGCTACGACACTCAGCTTCTGGGAGAAATTCATCGAACTGCAGTACAAAATGCTGTTTGCCAACCAGGAAAATGTTCAGAACCACATGTACAGCAGTGAACCCCTGGAGTGGCCACTCATGGCTCGTGGCATTGCCTACTGGGTCAGCCCCCACAGCAATGTAAGTGATTCATGGTAGTTTGTAGCAGTTGACAAGTTGAGGGATATTTGCCTTGGAGGAAATTTTGTTGTCATTTCCACAGACCATTTTCGCAATAGTTACCGAATTAGATTGTGCTAAATGTTTTACTTTTTTTTTCTCTCTGAGAAAACTACGAACTTCCCATCAATATGGTATTAGACTTTTTTTTGTTATATACAACGTGAAGAATTTTCTCTGAAAATTTGCGTGATTATTTCACATACACATTATATTGCAAAACTGTTTTGTTGCAGGCTCAGGTGCACCTGCTAGGCAACTTGGTAGTGTGGTTGTCAGGATCTGCCAGCATCATGCTGTACTGTGTACTGCTCACATTCTATCTAATTCGTCGACGTCGACAGTGCTTCGACATCTCTCCAGGTGAGTCGAACTGTAATACTTAGATTCTGTTTCTCATTTAAGGCTATGGATCGGTGAAATAACGAAAAAAAAAAAAAAACCGTAAAAAATGGCAATTTTGTTTTCAACTAAAAAAAAAAATTAAATGTTTCAGTTTTCTAAATCTGTGCTTATTTTGGCCCTATGACAATTTAAAGCCCATAAGGACGAATTTAAAGAGACCAGCGCGTGCATGGAGCTACAGCCCTTTAAACTGATACTCAGCTGTCATTTTGACTTTGTACTTCATTCTAACTAATTTTACTTTTCATTCAGTTCCTATTTCACTCTGTTATGTAGGAGAAAAATGTGTGTGGTAGACCTCGAAGGATATCAATAGTGTATATCATATACATGTTGTACTCTGATACTCGTTTTCTCGATTTTCAAATTTTCAACATTTTGTAACATTCAGAATGCTCTAATGAATACAGTTTTTCTCCAATCTCAGTGAAATTTTGCACAGAAGCCCACAAAAGCATGTGAAGTAAACTGACACATGTGCTTTCTTCTGCTATTGAAAGTATTCAGATCACCATGTGTTGAGGATGTGATAAGTTTAAAAAAATTGAAAAATTAACAACTAAAAGGGTAAATATCTGTTTCTCAAAAAGTAATTGGAAAAGTATGAAAAGCATGTGTCATATTTTACATACATCTATCAGGAATAAATAAAATGTAAATTTAACGAAAAATTATGTAAACTTTGAAAATTGGGACAGTTACAATTCAGTATTAAAATCATAGACAAATAAATAGAAAGACCCCCAACTCAATGCATTACCTTCGACACGCTATTGACGCGACGTCGAGACACTTGGCGGCAAAACATCGGAACTACATCTCGTTACACATAGCGGCAGAATGCGGAACTACACCCCTTGTTATACGGCCTGATCGGTATTACAGGTATCCATTATGCCAACATTAGAGCACGATCGGTACTGCAGATACCTATTATACCAACACATACTGGTATTTTTCATATCGCCAAAGGAGTGTGTAATGGTTTATCAGTTTAAATAACATGTTTAACCACAATATTTATATTACATTTTTGTTTTAATATGTGAATATAAATAAAATGGTTGAACATGAAACTGAAAACCATTAACACACTCCCTCTTTTAACACCATCAAATTTGATAAATTAATTTAATAAAAGGGTTAAATACCCTTTTATTAAATTAATTTATCAAATTTGACTAATAAAAGTTTTTGCATCTTCTAGATCAAATATGTAATTGAGATACAGGAAGCGAATAGGATAGGATACTTCTCTCCAAAACACCTTAAGCACTATTTTTAAATAATGTTATGTATCATGTATTGGAAAATAAAAACAAAGATTGACTTTGGAATATTGACTTCGAAGTTATTATTGGTCAGTTATATAATTATAATTTGCTCTTAATTTTTTTATGTCAAACATTAGCTCGAAAATAATCATAAGATGTTTTGCTGTGACATAGTACAACGCACGTTCATAAACATTTATAAAACACCACTTTATTTGTTTTACACCGTCAGAGCTGAACATCTATTTTTAAAAGTAACTGCCATTAGTTTAATATATGGATATTAAAAATCTAAGTAATCAATAATCACCACTGATAAAGAATACAAAGAAAACTATTTGTCTACAACAGACATAAAATTAACTTAGACCTTTAATAAAAACACCATTAAGAAATACAAGTAAAAAAATTATTTTTCATTCTCTGATGTATAGTTGATTTAAAACACTGAACATATTAGAAAAAGTGCAATACAATTTATTAGAGATAAGTCTATACTTCGCAACATTTCCTAATTTTGAGCTTTGATACTGAGTGTTTGATTTGGTTGTGGCCCCATTGCTCAAAATATGTTGTTGTTGTATTCTAATGCCAGGGGTTTGACAAAGTCATTTGACCTCTTGCACTCCAATATTTTTCGAAGATATTATCATGGCCAGCCACTGAAGCACAGATTTTGAGGTGTTCCGAATCCATTTCTTGGTTTGAGTTGCACAGTGGGTAGTTAGAGGACTGATATATTCCAATTCTATGCAGGTGTTTGTTTGGCCAGACAGTCATGGCCTGTTGCCAATCTAAATGCAGCTACAGACGATTTTCGTGGTAAATCGGGAATTAACTGTGGATTATGATGCAGAGAGTTCCATTTTTTCCCTTGAGATTTGTGTTATCAAATTTTGTTTGTTGAAGTCTAAGTATGTAGATTTAATAAATCTTTTCACAGAGTAATACGTAGATTTAGTAACAGGTCTGTAAGTAGCACTGCTGCCCTTCTTTGCTAAAGCATCAGCATTCTCGTTTCCCAGGATTCCACAATGGGATGGTATCCACTGGAATACAATTCTTTTATTGAGTGATATTGAGAGAGCATTTTAGTTATTTCTGCTGTTTGAAATGAAAGTATGTATTTAGAGACTATTGATAGAATAGCTGCTTTGGAGTCTGACAATATAACTGCATTCTTAAATTTATTGATGTGGCATAGAAGATTCCTGAGACTTTCACTTATTACAATGATTTCTCCGACAAAACTTGTTGTTCCATATCCAAGAGATCTATAAAGTGAGAAGAGACAAAATATTGTACCATATTTACTCTCTTCTTAGCTGATGTTATGCAAGCATTCCATTATAAAAAATTTAGTTGCTTCTGTACCATTAAAGTAGTCCCGCCCAGAAGTCCGATTGGGGGACTATTTTGCTGCATAGAATTGGAATATATCAGTCTCCTAACTGTCCATTGTGCTACTCAAACCAAGAAATGGATTCGGAACACCTCAAAATCTGTGCTTCAGTGGCTGACCATGACAATAATTTTGAAAAATACTGGAGTGCAAGAGGTCAAATGACTTTATTGTCAAATGTCTGGCATTAGAAAATATCAACATATTTACTCTGGTCATAATATCTTTGAAAAATATTGGAGTGCAAGAGGTCAAATGACTTTATTGTCAAACGCCTGACATTAGAAAACAACAACATATTTACTCTTTAAAAATTCTAAATAATGCACCCAAATCTCACCAGTTGCAGAAGCTGCAGATTCGTATCGCTGCCACTGGACTCTCTCCTATGCCCTATAGATGACACAACTGAAATGCTCATTGTACTAGTAATTATTATTTGTATTTATATTACTATGTAATGTTAACTTAGGGTCTTAAAGATCGTTAGATTTATCATTGCCCTATATATTACAAAAATTATATTGCTCATAATGTAGAAGTCAAGTACTCTACTTTTTTTTTTTTTTTTTCAGATGAATGAATGAATTCCCCTTATTTTCCTTCAATTGACTGAAGAAATCAACACATTAAACGAAATGAGATAACAATGATAATAATAATAATAATAATAATAATAATAATAATAATAATAATAATAACAACAATTCATTCTAGTACCGAGGTCATGGAAAGCATGGGGCTCTACCTCCATGCCCCCCAAATGCCTTCTTGGCATGTTACGGGGATACCTTTACCTTTTACCTCTAATAATAATAATAATAATAATAATAACAACAATTCATTCTAGTACCGAGGTCATGGAAAGCATGGGGCTCTACCTCCATGCCCCCCAAATGCCTTCTTGGCATGTTACGGGGATACCTTTACCTTTTACCTTTAATAATAATAATAATAATAATAATAATAATAATAATAATGAATGAAGTCCATTACCATATACCTTTCAACAAAATTAAACACAATTTTGTTAAAAGATAAAGACAATGAATGAATCACTCAATGAAAGAGAATACAGGTTCAAATTGATGCCACAGTGAAGTGCAATGAATGAAGCAATTATGTTAGGTGGTGAAAAAGGTTAATGTAAGTAGGCTGGTGATGAAGTGGGTCGCAGTTCTTGAGTGGGATACCAAGCATCCCTTGATGGAATGGCCCCTCTTAGTAAGTTATATCTGAAGTCACCGTTATACTGATTACTGCGAAAATGGCTTGCACATATATAGGCCCTTCTGTAAGGATGAGGATTTTCTGCCACAGCTGCCCACATGTGGTACCTGTTACAATCAAAATTCTATTATTATCTTAAAAAAATACACAAACCAGGGTTGGTATTAATTTAAATTAATGATTTAATCATGATGTTAATAAAATAATTTTCATTTTATTTACATCAAATAATTGTTACTATTTAAATCACAGATTAAAATTATATGCACCTAACATGATTAAGATGAGAAATTAACTTACTGAAAAAAAATATATATAAACTTTTTACATATGACTGTTCTGCTGCTTCTTAAAACTATTAGCAATATATATGAGTAGCAAACTTTCATCTCTGCAATGAACAAAATATTTTCTATGGTGAAATATATTTTTCTTCCTATGAATTCATATAAAATTTCACCACAGAAAAATCTTTGTTTATTACAGACATATAATTCTAACATTTTCTGAAGAAATGGACAGGTTTTGAAAGTTTGCTTCTCATGTGTCTTTTCCCAACTCCTAATTAAGGAGCAACAGAACACATGGTACAGGTAGTCAAGTAGAGCCTACTTTCGGAATCACCACCTAATTAAAGCACAGTATGATGCTGAGGATTGAAATGAATAGTTGTAGCTCATAACAATATTCAAAGTAAAAGTTGCACAATGCCAAATGGACTATGTATTTATTCTGAAAACACACAATGCTAAGCTCTTCTGATAAATCTATTTGTAAATATTAATCTCCCTAAATAGTTGAATTCTTTTCTAGTGAATAACAAACTGAGCATAATATCTTGCCTAAGTCCAAGCTAATTATTATTATCATTAAGTGCAGGTTATTAGTGCTGTAACTCTTCATGTATTAACAATGAGGCCTATGTGTAAACATAGTAAATTATTTTTTATTATTAATTACTTAAAATAACACATTAACAAAATACACAATTATGTAGGAACTAATGCACAAATTAAGTTTAAATGAATTACAAAAGAAGGCAAAAACTCATTTTAATAAACAAATACGAATTTGACAAATAATTCTCACTTAAATTTAAAAATCACTACAGTTTACCAACCTTGACTATTTACTGATGATATATAAGGATATCTTTGCATTGAGCTTATGCCAATGCCATTGCTTACCTTTTAAGCTGTGCTGCATTACTTGGCGCAGGAAACAGGAATAACCAGGTCTCCTCATTACTATCCGATTTCTGACAGTACACTGCAGCACATTCACAGTGTAAAACTCCGCCATTTGTCTTTCTATTAACTGAAACAAACCAGCAGTAGCCTAGTATCATATAATGCATTAATAACACTACATTTCATAGTACAATTGAAGGATTGCAGTATAATCAACGTTTGTAAAATATTCCTGGAAGAATTCTATCCACGAGTCTATAAAAATAATATCTCCGGCAATTTAACTCTTTTTATTTTATCAAAATTATTCCAGTAAAGGTACTATTGTTAACTGTAAAGTCAAATTTCTAAAATATATCTTTTCGGGAACAACACTTCTTTACTATTGCGTTACCGAGCTAAGGTACCCCGCCATCCTTTGGTAACGCAACTGTAAAGAATTACACCGGGAACAACATGTTTAGTCATATCAGATTCTGTCCCACGAATTTTAAGATGTCTGACCAACTTAACTTAGCTATATACAAAAATAAGATGTTCGTTCATACCCAAAGTGTATATTAACTCTGTTAGCTTACCTTTAAAGCTCTTGGCGTAATTGCAGTTAGGCCTAATACACTGTTGTAATTCAACACAGAAGTCAGTTCATCATGTGGTAGTGATAGAAGGAAGGTAATCGCGTTCTGAAGTTTATCCCTGAAAACAATTACAGATCTCAGTTTAATAAACGTTTAAGATATGATGGAAGAATTCAGTTTAAATTAGAAAACATGACGGTGCAGTTAAGCTGCATCTACACGGTTCAGTTTTTCATGCTCGTACGCACGCAGTCTGGGAAGAATATTGAAAGAATCAAGTTTAAAGCGCATGTTGAATTAAGATACATTAAGATTTCCTATCTACAAGGTACGCCATATTAAAATTAAAATACCAAAATACCATGTGATGGAGTGTATAAACCGATTATAGTTTCACTGACCAAGTTCTGCAGCAGCGAAAGCTAAAATAATATATTATCCTGCACATTGTGTGCACTTCCGTTATTATTAAATACCAATCTTGCAGGCATTGCTTGGATGTGTGAAGTTGAACCGTGTAGATGTAATCTCAAACATATTTCTTTCTTACCTTTAACGTTGCGAATTATTTCTTGTTGCAGGAAAGCACCAGTAACTTCTCAATTAACTCGATCTGTTCAAATTTCTTCCTTAAGCAGCCATGTTCGTCCATTCCATAATTTATACAAGATTTAAACAGAATAGGAATGCCAACATCCAACAATTGATCAACTGAACAAATGAGGTTAATAGGTCATACACAGTACACTAATATGGCTACTTTGTCCTCGAATGAAAATGCAAATTAGCTATATAGTAATAGTAATAATAATCCGAATATTATAAAACTGACACATTCTGTAAATAATGGATATTAATAATATCTGTTTAAAACTGTCATATTGGCAAAACTTAAAACCAAAGAACTTTCGAAACCAAAGAGTTTTGTACTGCTAATTTTACAAACTCTGTTATCGAAATACAGCCAGCGCTGTCCTGACCACATGCGGCAAACTATGGAACATCTATGAGCATCCAACATCTATCATTTGAGTTAAACCCCCCTGATTAAAATCATCTTCAACACTGCCCAGCCACTATCAACTTGGCGTCCTTGAGTGAAAAAGTACTGGAGAGCGAGAGAGTTAATGATTTTGTTGTCAGATATTCGGCATTAGCAGACAACAACAACATAATTCAGTATTAAAAAAACAACAATAATTAATTATAAGTAATGTAATTGGAATATCAGAATCAAAATTTGTGTAGTGCATATCCACATTATAATAAATATGTGGTAACAGTTTCAGATTAATAGGTGTAAAAATGTAGAGAAGTTGAGAAGCTTTTATCATCCAGTCTGCTATCAAAAAATCTGAAAGTTAGAATTTATAAAACAATTATATTACCGGTTGTTCTTTATGGTTGTGAAACTTGGACTCTCACGTTGACAGAGGAACATAGGTTAAGGGTGTTTGAGAATAAGGTTCTCAGGAAAATATTTGGGGCTAAGAGGGATGAAGTTACAGGGGAATGGAGAAAGTTACACAACACAGAACTGCACGCATTGTATTCTTCACCTGACATAATTAGGAACATTAAATCCAGATGTTTGAGATGGGCAGGGCATGTAGCACGTATGGGCGAATCCAGAAATGCGTATAGAGTGTTAGTTGGGAGGCCGGAGGGAAAAAGACCTCTAGGGATGCCGAGACGTAGATGGGAAGATAATATAAAAATGGATTTGAGAGAGGTGGGATATGATGATAGAGAATCGATTAATCTTGCTCAGGATAGGGACCGATGGCGGGCTTATGTGAGGGCGGCAATGAACCTCTGGGTTCCTTAAAAGCCAGTAAGTAAGTAAGGTGTAAAAATGTAGAAGTTAGAAATTTCACAGATCCATAGCCTTAAGCTCAGCTTTAATTGTAGGTAGCCAGATTATAATGTCAGATAATGAAGCTAATCTCGAAAGCTCTTTTCAGTTGAACAATTAAGAGATTTCAGTTATTTGCATTGTATTGTTGGAAGTATCTCATTTGTGAAACGAGAATGGTTACTAGAATAGGATGTATGAGGGGGATCCAGGAAATAACGACCGTTTTGTTGTAATAATTAAAAAAATATATATTTACTTGAAAAAACAGTCTGTTACATAACTGAAGCTTCCTTTACTTCTCTACATAATCACCACCTACATTTAAACATTTGTCGTATCTGTTCACCAGCTTTAGAATTCCCGTGTTATACTCCTCTGCCGCCAGTTCATTAAGCCAGGTGTTCACTGTCTTCTTCAACTCTTCATCACTTCCAAAATGCGTACCACCCAGAAAGTCTTTCAACTTAGTGAAAAAGTGAAAATCGCTAGGAGCAAGGTCTGGACTATAGGGTGGATGATCAAAGATTTCCCAACCGAATTGATCCAGCAATTCCCGAGTTGAAGCAGTAGTGTGCGGGCAGGCGTTGTCGTGAAGAAGCACAACTCCTCTTGAAAGCATTCCTCGCCTCTTGTTTTGGATGGCTCGCCGTAGTTTTCGTAAAGTCTCACAATAACGATTTGCATTGATCGTAGTGCCTTTTGGGATGAAATCCAGCAAAAGAACACCTTTGCGATCCCAAAAGACAGTAGCCATGACTTTTTGTGTTGAGAGAGTCTGTTTGAATTTTCTCGGTTTCTTGGGTGATGAGGGATGATGCCACTGACGTGATTGGCGCTTGGTCTCTGGGGTGTTGTGAGACACCCAGGTCTCATCACCAGTCACAATTTGATCAAGAAAGGCGTCTCCATCTGTGTGATATCACATCAAGAATGTCAATGCTGAGGCCATTCTCTGAGTTTTGTGTTGGTCACTCAGTTGCCGTGGAACCCATCGTGCACAGATTTTGTGGTAGCCAAGATGTTGCGACACAATTTCACCAAGCAAAGAACGAGAAATGTCAGGAAAGGAAATATGCAATTCGTCGAGTGATGTGCGCCTGTCTTGCAAGATTCTGTCGTTCACTTTAGTCTTCAGGTCTTCTGTGATGAGTGATGGGCGTCCGGGTCGAGTTTCATCGTGGACATTTGTTCGCCCATTGTTGAACATTTCGTACCATTTTCTCACATTTCTTTCATTCATTACAGTATCGCCATACACTTCTTTCAATTGCCGGTAAATTTCTGCAGGTTTCAAATGTCGGGCATTCAAAAATCGAATCATACTCCTCACCTCACAGTCGGCGGGATTATCAATCACGTCTTTCATTTTGAAGTAACACAAAATGCACAATGGCGACTTGTTGCAACCAGTACTCACAACATTATGAGAACACATGTTAAGGAAGCCAGTTGACCTTCAAACAAGGAAGGGGAGTCAGCTGCGTGGCGGGTATGCGCGAATGGTCGTTATTTCCTGGATCCCCCTCGTAATCTCAGATTTAGGTCTTCCATACCCTTCCCCATCTACACCTGACACATAATCGGGGTACAAATAATTGGCAGTATCTTGTACTTTTTGTTGCAGAGATTTGGCGTAACTTCCTCACAATGGGCGAAGTGTTGCTGTCTGGATTTCTCTTCCATTACTTGCCATACTTTTTCGTTGAGCGCACATTGTTCCTGCACCATTACCTGCCAGCTTTCACGTTCAAAGTGCTGTTGACAGCTGCACTGGTAGAACACCTACACCAGCTTTTCAGGTGAGTTTTCAGTAGGTACTGTAAAGCAAGAAATTGTATGATTCGTACCAACCGTGTACTTATTTGTCTCTGCCGCCCCTCTTGTGGCATAAGAAGGGGAAAGGCATCAATGCACTCGGTGAGCACCTCTAACTCAGGGGACTCATACTGACATGACTGATTTAGATAATAAGAATTTACAGCATATCCTTGTTGCCCATCAGTCCAATGCACCATGTTCAATAAATTGCAATAATCAGGCTAAACAATGAAATGAATCTAAGCCTATTAAAATAATCATTCTACTGTACTACTAAATCTACGTATTACTCTGTGAAGAGATTTATTAAATCTACATACTTAGACTTCAACAAACAAAATTTGATAACACAATCCCAAGGGACAAAAGGGAACTCTCTGCACCAAAATCCACAGTTAATTCCCGATTTACCACGAAAATCGTCTGTAGCTGCATTTAGATTGGCAACAGGCCATGACTGTTTGGCCAAACACCTGCATAGAATTGGAATATATCAGTCCCCTAACTGTCCATTGTGCAACTCAAACCAAGAAATGGATTCGGAACACCTCAAAATCTGTTCTTCAGTGGCTGGTCATGATAATATCTTTGAAAAATATTGGAGTGCAAGAGGTCAAATGACTTTATTGTCAAACGCCTGGCATTAGAAAACAACAACTGTACTACCTACAACAAAATTAAAATCTCCTGTTTCTTTGTACAGTAGAATTCCTTGTATTCGACAACTGTGGGACAAAGCCTGTGCCGGATAATTGGAAAATACGACACACTGTACTGCACAAACATTTTTTTCCATGTTGAAATTTACAGTCCCGTAGCTCTAATTTCCGGCAGCCAATCACGTTGCAGGTCGGCTACATTTAAATGTGTGCGTCTTGTGATTTTCTGTTGAAGACGTTATTCATTTCTTAAGGCTCGATAAATACTTAATATAATCGCCCGCCATTTTGGCTCTTTTGTTGGCGTTCGCAAAAAGCACAAGAAGACGTCATTTGCCGCTCAATTATTTGCTGAATTACAGTGAGTTTGATTTATTATCATAGGAGCTACGACATGGTAATGTTTAAAGGTGTGGCAAATAGATCCCTCATATGGTAGCTCGGCAACGAAAGAACAAAAATGGCGAACGATACTACCTACCTAGACTTTATAGAGCCTTCACTTCCTAAGGCGTAAGCAAAGAGGAGGAGTCACACCGGGAATAACAGTGTTGCGACTAAAGGAATTTTCATATAGATATTTAAAAATAAATTTTTTAAATACGTACAATGTTTATTTTTAGTACTGAATACGGTAATGTACATTCATCAATTCATAATTTACAAAATAGCGTACAAAATACTAAAAGTTTTCGTAACCTTGTGACAATTTTAAATGGCAGTCATGCGAATCATGTGACATTAACAACATTGTAGCCAACATCGAACTATGAAGACGATGAAGTAGCACTCGATGATTTGAGAGTAAGAATATTTTGCTTGCATTTTGCAGAATCCATTGTGCAATAGCAGCGCTTAGCGGTAATAGCCATGATATTATCACTCAAAATTTTTGCGCACTGCAGGAACAGAGAATTTCACACTTTCCTATTTAGACTCATCCAACATCCCTTCGAAACGAGTGAGTTCAAGTGGTAAATTGAAAGATATCGTCTCTGTGCATTGTTTGCAAGGTCCAAGTGACAGCTTACCGATGCTACCCGATATACTCCAGGGACATAACGGGTTTTTTTGTCTTATGTCTTCACTCGTGAACACTGTAAAGAGTAAACACAATATGTGGCATGTGCGATCCGTGAAAACCACTCCATCTTCGTCCGACTCTTCCCTTTCACATGAATGACTTTTTTTTTAGCCTAGTCAAAAGTGCCGTTGTTTTGGTATTGCCGGTTATTTGGGTGCCGTATACGAGGGATTTTACTATATACCTGTCTCCTGCTTGTGCTGCAGAGGATTATATTTTGTTAATAATTGATTAAATGGCGATCTTACTCGTGTTAATTATGTAAGCATGTGTGGCTTACAGCTGTTTCGGTGCTACTTGACACCATCCTCAGAGCCTATTGGATCTCGGCGCTGTCTCAGCTTCGCTGCCTGTTGTGTGGGTGCGTTCATGTGATGAAGAGTTATGTCAAATAGTGTGTGTGTTCTGAAATTGATCTGTGTGTTGAGAATTTGATTAGGGTGTGTTTTAGTGTGTCTGTATATTTAATGTTGTTCTAGTGTGTTGAGTTTTTGGTTTTTGGGTTGTATGTGTAGGATTTCCATGTCTGTATTTATGTTATTGTATGTGTGATTAGCATTAGTTATGTGTTCGGCATATACAACCCAAAAACCAAAAACTCAACACACTAGGACAATAATGAAATATGCAGACACACTAAGACACACCCTAATCAAATTCTCAACACACAGATCAATTTCAGAACACACACACACTATTTGACACAACTCTTCATCACACGAACACACCCACACAACAGGCAGCGAAGTTGAGATAGCGCCGAGATCTAGTAGGCTCTGAGGATGGTGTCAAGTAGCACCGAAACAGCTGTAAGCCACACATGCTTACATAATTAACACGAGTAAGATCACCATTTAATCAGTTATTTATATTCAAGTGTTAAAAGTAGTGTACGAAAGAATCAACATGGATATATTTTGTTGTTGCAGTGACACCTTGTCCTGGCGACTAGGCTTGGCAGGGTTCAAGCTAGCAATGGGGGCGTGGCTGATTGCAGTGCTCATTGTGTTCAGACGGTTTTCTGTGTTAAGTTATGGCACAACTCCTCTGTCGGCCACAGACATCCTCCGACTGCGGTGGAGAGACTCGTGGGACTTCATTCTCCACAGACAATGAGTGCGACAGCGAGCCTTATTACAGCCAACCTCCGCCTGTCTAGTAATTCACATCTACTAAGCAGTTTCTAATACTCAAGTCATTTATGGCGAAAGATACTTCTTCTCCTTCTTTGGTTCCTATTATTTTTATACAGTAAGTATACTAACTTAAATTAACGATTCCTAGTTGTGTAATGATAACAGTATGAAACTTGTGTCAATAATTTTATTAATGTTGAAATGCACAAATTTATGAGTATGAGGTCTGGAAATTTCACATGAAATTTTCCAGAATTGTTCCATTTACTTAATTCTTTTCTTAATTTTTTAGTATCCATAGAGATGTTAAAGAATATTTATCTGAACACAAAACAGAATTTCTCCATTCCTTTTCACGAATTTTAACGTAAGGACTAAGATTGTTTCTTAACTGTGCAATAAAGAAGTGAATATGGGTTATTTAAGTATGATAAATTTAAATTGTTAACTGCCTCCCGTTGGAGGTAGCCCAGAAGGACTCAGTATACTCTCCTACATGAATTTTACAATATTAAATGTTTACATAAATTTGTTGACAAAAAATTAAAATAAACATATCTATATATATATAATTTGAACTGGTAATGGAAATTACGGGAAAACGACTGAACGGATTTTAATGAGTGACCCCTCATTTTCATGCCTGACATCCAAAGTTTTTCGGAAAAGTAGTAGTTTTCAGGCAAATGTCAATTTTCCTACATAATTTTCCTATTTTCCAAAACCCATCTGTTGTCAGTTTTGAGAACTAATGTTATTGAATCACGAACGACTGGATTGAATTTCAGAACAAAACACACACTACAATAAACAATAGGCTATTACACGAAGGCCATGGACCTGCAGGATTGCCGACATATTTAGAGCTCAATTCAATTTGTTATTAAGAACTGATTCTGCAGTGTATAATTTTCTGCGTACAGCTGTATATTGGACATTCAAATCTACGAAACTTGAGGTGGTTTGATGACATTATTACCATTAGAAATTAAATATTATTATAGTTAATATCATGATGCATCTATTTTTCATTAATTGTACATAATATTGATGCTATATTGATGACGTGAAATTGAAACGTTTTGAGGTTATGTAAGTAAATGTAAAGAATATCTTAATTTAGATCTTCATTTCTATAATTTACTGAGTGGCTGCTATATACAACTACAAAACTTAAGTAAGATAATAATATTGTTATTAAAAATCAAAATATTTTTATACTTATTAACCCAGTGGGGTTGGGTCTTTTTCGTATACTTAATGGCGGTGTAGTGTAGATATTGATATGTGACATTGTCTTCAGTATCGGCTCGAGAGAGTGCAAAAATTGCAGTTCCTTAGGAAAGATCAAAAGGTATTACTTACTGATAAAATAAGAGGCCTAGAAAATTTTGTAGTCTCCAGATCATTTCAGCAAGATCTCTTAGTAGGATAAAATGATTTTATGCTCTACATTTCAAGTTCTACATGCAGCAGCTATACGAAAATGCTATTGTTCGAAAGCTTAGCAAATCTGACATTTTTTTAACTTTCGCCTACAATCCACAATGACCTGAAATAGCTACTGCTATCGTCCTGACATTGATACTTGCGTTTTCGCGTTGAAACTCAAAAACTGAAATTGGATAGGTTCAAGAAAAAGTATTTGGCCTAAAAAAATCCATTCAGAGGGAGTATGTTTCATTATTATGGAAGCAAATAACTATCAAAAAGACAAGTATTCTTCATTGAAAATAAATCTGACAAATTTTTATTTGAACGTCTAACGAACTTAGTTTGCAGCAGCATTTGCTGCACAAGCCACTAGTATGAATTATAAAGTGAAGAAAAAGAAATTGAACAGAGTGAATATGATGACTCAGAATTTGGCAAGAGCGTTTCAAAACTGAAGTTATGATGTCAGTAGTAAGTGTCTGTGGTAGTTTAAAGTCTTCCTGAAGCTTTCAAAGAGCTCCAATAAGAAGACCAATCACGTCAATGTCTTCAAGCTGGTATTTTGCTTTGAAGTAATCAACTGTTGGCAGATAAATGTTGATCTTTTCTTGATTGACATCCTCCGGCTGGCTACTCCCCATTTCAATCCATATGGAAGGATCAATTATATATCCTTTCTTGGTAGTCTGGGAATACGCTATGATGTCAATATGTCTAGAGAAGCCATTAGTAGCAAGACAAAAAACTTCCTCTTCTACTGTCCAAGACTTTTTTTTCAAAACAGTTGCAATTAAGGATCGAACATGATGGTGTCTGGCATTTCGGAGGAGTAAACCCACAGTCTACTATATACAGTCGCGAAGCTCAATGTGTAGTAAAAATGCAAACATGGGTAGTTGCCCACCACTAGGATCGCTACTATCGCCTCATCATCGCAGATCTCTCTCCTAGCAGCCGACAAAATATGTTACACTTTCGTTCTCGTGTTCTTTTGGGAAAATTAACACCTTCCTTCCATTATTGAAATATTAAATGCATAAAGTTAATTTATTATTTTAATGAAGTATATTAAATTCCACCATAAACTCGAAGATACCTGCAAGAAATAAGTTAATATAATTTTTGTTTGTGCAAAACGAACTGAAATTTACTATAATAGCTTCACTCATTCAAGATTATAGCGATAATTAACTATGAAACCAATAAATATTAATTTGAATTTCTCTTTACAACAATAATAATGGAAATATGAATTAATGGAGTAACTTACGTGTACCGGTACTTGTAGTGTAAGCTTACGTAGTTAACGAAGTGGGATGAGGTTAAGCAGTAATAATCACACCAGAATTGGAAATAAAACGTGATCAATAAATTTTATTGTAACAGACTTTTTCTACGTCTCTAGTAAAGTAACAAATAAAAATAACAACAAAATTAACAGCTATAATTAAAACATATCCTTGAAAAAAAAAAGTAGGCCTAAGCAATAATAATCCCACCAGAATTGAAAATAAAATGTGATCAATAAATTTCATCAAAACAAACTTAATTTTTCTACGTCTCTAGTAAAATATTATTATTCCAATTATTGTATTTTAGCCATTAACATTTTCATTATAACCAATAACGAACATTTCACAAGCATCAATGTGAAATACGCAACGAGCTAGCACTCGATGGAAATACGACACAGTCCAAAGTCGACCGTGGACAGTCTATTGTTTCTAGTTGCTAACCGCTTGGAGCGCTTTATCACGAGATTTGCAAAAAATCACCTCAAGCTTCGCGACTGTATATTGTAGACTGTGGTAAACCTCTGTTACATTGACCTTGGACGTGGGCAAGGATTTCAGTCTCTGGGCAGCCATGTCTGCACCGGGATCCGTCCAAGGAGCGACCAGGTATCCCTCTAACTGCTGCTAAATTGGCGTTCATTTTGAGGCAGGTTACCCATTCAGATGTAGATAGTCCAGATTTATTAAAAATCCAGGCATTGGCTTTAGGTACTTGGCTGTACAATTCTACACCTCTGCCTCTTCCAGGCATTACTTTGCAAGATTCGAATTCTGTATTTCTTAATTCCTCTCTTAATTTCCTAGTCACAGATTTACGACATTTCTTATTGAAGAAGAGTTGTTATCTAATGTTAGTCAGTGTTGCCAAATCTTTTGCAGGTAGAGGACATGGTGTTCACGATACAATTTGTCACAGGAACAAGGGGTGAGAAATATTCTTGAAAATTATAAACAAGTTTTGAAGACTGACTATTTACAATTTTATTTTTTATAATTTGTTGAAAACTGCCATAGTAATATCACAGTCTACTATATACAGTCACGAAGCTTGGGGTGATTTTTTGCATTTCTCACGGTAGTTGCTAGCCGCTTGGAGTGCTGTGAGTACTAGGAACAATAGACTGTGTCACTGCCATCGTGATCTAATACAGACCATATGACTCGCTTAACCCGATCACGAAGGGCGGCATTTCAACCATATAAATTAATTGGAATGCATAAAGAGTAACATATATTTCTCTAAAATGTAGTGTAATTGCATTAATAAAATTTAAAACAATGATTAGGAGACATTTCAGACATAATTCCTTGCGAGTTAAGGTGTAATATTATTTTTGGTGTGAAAATTACGTTGTTCGTATGTGTAATACTTGCCTTTATTTCGATTAAATATTGCGAAATTCTTGTACATTCATTTACGCACGATTCAATAATTTTCAGTTGCACCGCACGAATATTTAGATATGTTGAAATTATAGGTTATGTTTACTGTACCAGTTGCCCATTTCTGTCTAATTTTAGTGATCTCCAATGCCCTGCCACTACATATGTATGTTATGTCATATGGAAAGTATAGGTTATGTTACTTTATTTAACTTATATTCCTATATTCGCAATTATACATTATAATTAAACATAATGTCATGTATGATACCCGTCACATTCTATTTGTATTTTAATACTACAATTGAGTACTGAATTATTGTATTTATCTACTACCTAAGAGATGAAGTAACACAATCGTACATACATTAATTTCATAGGAGTGGCATGGTCAATTTTCTGTCTACAATTAAGGAAGGTAGATGTGCTAAATTAAAATCACAATATAAATTCGTTTTTATTGAACCTCAAAATAGCTTCCATTCTAAACTTAAAATGTTGATGCGAACAGATTATGTTAACACGTAAAACTCTCTTCACACTAAAAAAACACAGTTTTGTAATTATTTCTGCAACATATTATGCAACAAGAAGTAAACAGAACTTATGGACACATTACACTAAATAAAACTTAGCAATGATACGCAATAAAGTTATAATATAATATTTCACTGAGCTACATACACTGAAATAGAAAACCCGAACGTACATTACAGCCTGGTCTAGATCGAAAAGGCATTGACTGTGCTGTATTTCGCATTGTTGTGAAAAGTTGTGTAAACTGTGAAATGTTCGTTATCGGTTGTAATAACTGTAAATGGCTAAAATACAATAATTTGAATAATAATATGGGACAAGGAGACGTTTGTGGTACTATAAATATTGTAAGAAATAGAGGTCAGATTTATCCTTCTTCCGAAAGATCCAGGAAGGTGAGTTTATAAAATATAATATATACTTTATGAAAATAATATATAAACCTTATATATTTCATATTTCAATAGTGGAAGGAAGGTGTTAATTTTTTCAAAAGAATACGATATCGAAAGTACAATACATTTTATCGTCTGCTGGGGAAAGGGTCTGTGATGAGGCGATAGTACGACCCTGGTGGTTAGCAACTATCTATGGATGCATATTGCAACTGTCTATGTTTCCATATTTAGTAAGTATTGAGCTTCGTGACTGTATATGCTAGACTATGGTAATATATTCATATATATTCATAATAATATATACAGGATGATTCACGAAGATTGTGCCATACTATAGGAGCTGATTTCTGACATTGTGATGAAAAAATTTCATGTAAACGTATGTCATATTTTAAAAATCGAGTGAATTAATCTTCCTGAATGTTAAACATAAACGTGAAGGTTTAAGCATTTAAATTATTTACGAGAATGGCACTGAATGTATTATAAATTAATTAAAGAACATTCACATTATTATTCACCTGAAAAATCTGTATTAAACCCAGTTTTCGCCCAAAAATGAACTGTGCATGACGCATTCCCTAACTTCTGTTGTTCAGATGCTAGGTAGATACGTTGTACTGGTGGTGCATTATCTCTAACCTTGACCCTAATGTCATGAAACTTTGTGTCGCTGCTATCAGCTGTACTGTAACACACACAGCTCCAGATGTCCAGAGAAAGAGAGAAGTTCACAAGGATGCAAGTTACAGAAGGAAGAACCATGATTTTATCGAAAACTATTGAAAATCGGACACATGTATTTATCAACTTTTTTCTTCACAATGATATCAGGAATCAGATTCTAGAATATGGCACAATCTTTGTGAATCATTCTGTATATAAACAAAACACTACTCAGTCAACAAATCAACAGTATCTAATACATTACTAAAGTGTTCAAAATACTGCAACAATAGGGCTATTCTATATGAAATCGATCAGTAAAAAACCTCGCATTTTTTTAATACTCTAATTTTTTCCCTATTTATACAAGGTGCTGAGGAGAGTGCATTTTCAAAAATATACTATCGAAAGTCAAACGGTTTTCGTACTATTGAGCGACAAATTTAGCGTATTTTATAAAAACAAGCCTCTTTCAGCGCTCAGAACTCTGGAACCGTTTACTGCAGAACATTGAACGGGAGCTCATTTTGATGCTGACATTTGGTAGATTATGTTAAGAAGTAATCCTTATTTTTATTGTACACACAGAGACAGATGATCTGATTTTACTTACTTTTAGGCTTTTTGCCCATTTGTAAAAATGTAAAAAATATTGAGAAAAAACCTTGCATTATTAAGAGGGATTCGGCATTATTTGCTTAGTGGCTCGGCAATAAGTTTCGAGGGTATTAAATAAATTATTTTCATACGCCTAGACTTGAACGGCGCAGTACCGCACGAACTGGCCAAGAGCTGAAGATAAGCGAGCATTGGGCGTCATTTTACTCCTGTGTTTATGAAAACTTGTGATAAAGCTAGTCCAGCTATGCGCTACTAGACAAAACATCACGTGCTTATGTCTTCTGGCCTTGCTTGTCTCGGCTAGCTCCCGTCTCACAGTCAGCTGGTTAGTTCACGAGTGTACTATTTATTTTCTTTATTTGATATTTTCAGTACTTTCTTATCAACATACCATCAGTAAAAACATGTGTTTATTTGTACTTTCAATGCGGAATCTAACCATATATTTTAAAAATATTTTTTCATGGGCAAAGGCGTCTTAATGAAGAAAAATCTAAATTTCTCCATTTCTATAAAAAGTAAGAAAAACTGTTTACATGTCAACATAAACTTTAACTTCTCAGCATCAAAATAAACCATCGTTTTGAT
Organism: Periplaneta americana; assembly: GCF_040183065.1. Classification (NCBI taxonomy): domain Eukaryota; kingdom Metazoa; phylum Arthropoda; class Insecta; order Blattodea; family Blattidae; genus Periplaneta; species Periplaneta americana. The sequence continues at coordinate 164,812,366 of NC_091128.1, forward strand.
CACTGGGTGAAAGGGTTTCGGAGCCACAACAGTTTAAAGTTTCTCATTTTATGAGAATACGATACATTTAAATATTTTAAATTTAAACATTATGAAGTTCTGATGCCTCAAACTTTGCACAAAGCATTGTATCACAGTTGTCAACGGACAGAAAAAGTTTCATTGTATTTAAAAATTGCAAGGTCAATTTTCTCTATATTTCGGTCGATTTGAGATGGAATAGCCCAATAATGCTATAAAGCCCTGCCATTACTGGTTTCATTTTATCATTGTGCGAAATATGATTTTTCCCTGAGGATGATATTCCTTCCAGAAGTTTAGGTTTGTTCAAATGATGTGCGGAAATAACAAGCGATTGTCACATGATTCTGTGTGTTAATCTAAACAAAGAAAAAATACGTACAGAAAAACGAAACCAACGACGCATTAAACTGCACTGAACATTACAACAGAATGAGTGCGGTACAAGTACTAAACTACGTAGACGAATAATGCGGATAACAAGAGGTCGTACCAATGGAAGTAAACAAACTTGCTGTAATCGATACCAAATGATACTGGGCTCTGGACCTAAACAAACCGAGTGACAGTAGTAATGACGCACCCCTCTTGGACTGAAAAGAGTGATTATCTGTTCTGCAATGAAACGAAGCGTCGCAGCCCATGGGTTCCTTAACAAAATATGCTTCCACGAAGGTTATCTGCTCCCTAATTTGTCGGTTTAATTTAGGGACACTCTGTATTTCACTTAATTTTGGTCTTTAATAAAGGAATTTGCATTTTGAATGCATAAAATTAAGTTCTTAACGCATTTTGCATATATTAGATCCCTAGCTATGAGTTAAATGACTGTAATAAAGAACGTTTTCTGTAAGATTTAAGAGTTGGCCAAGTTGGCGTAATTGGTATACTGGGTGTTCAGTTCAAAATGTGTCATGGCTCGCTGTATACCGTCATGTGGCTAGCTGATGAGCATAGAGAATTCAATCTTCCTACACTTCCGCAGCTCGGGTGTATAATCTAAGAGGCAGAGAAGTTTGCTAGCAAGTACGGCTTTCATTCTGAAGTACGTGCCAATACGTACGGTAACGCCGGTAGTGGCAGGAATGTGAACTGTTTGGAAATACGTACTGTCAAGATATGGGGAGAGGGTTAAGACAATTACTTACGTATTTGTTGACATTAACTTCGACGGTCAACATGGACACGGAGCATTTGATTTGTGTTGTGGAATGTTACCGTACGCAACCGATGATAGCAAATACCCTGCGTACGACTTGCCGGCGCAAAACACAGTTCGAAAGAGGTTATGGTAGCACACAGACCGTACAGACCGCCATCTGTTGCTACGACGTTCAAGTTATACCGTACACGTTCTCAAGTTCAGATTGAAGAACGCCTTAAATAATAGGCAACTTCTCTAACATATAAACTGAAACTCGCTTCAAATCGGTGACCCAACAACAGTGACGTCATGACACACTTTGAAATGAACACCCAGTAGTGCTGGCCTTCTATGCCCGAGGTTGCGGGTTCGATTCCTGGCTAGGTCGATGGCATTTAAGTGTGCTTAAATGCGACAGGCTCATGTCAGTAGACAATTAATATTTGAGGAGAAAAATTCGCTCCGGCGCCGGGGATCGAACCCGGGTCCTTGGTTCTACGCTCTGACCACTGAGCTACGCCGAATTCAATCCACAGCACCGGACCGAATCTTCCTCCTCCACTGTTTCCCTTTTGGCCTGACTCCAAGTTAGGCATATATGTTGACGTATATGTCTAGTGTCAACTGCCATTATACTAGGAGCGCACTCAGTTGAGTGACTTATTTGTCCAGGATTCCGCAGTTATGATGCACTGCTAGCTATGAGAATATTATGGATTTATTAATTTGTCCTACAGAATATTCTCTGTAATGTTGACAATTAATATTTGAGGAGAAAAATTCGCTCCGGCGCCGGCAGTTGACACTAGACATATACGTCAACATATATTCCTAACTTGGAGTCAGGCCACAAAGGGAAACACTGAAGGAGGAAGATTCGATCCGGTGCTGTGGATTGAATTCGGCGTAGCTCAGTGGTCAGAGCCCTTGGTACGTAGAACCAAGGACCCGGGTTCGATCCCCAGTGCCGGAGCGAATTTTTCTCCTGAAATATTAATTGTCAACATTACAGAGATTATTCTGTAGGACAAATTAATAAATATATAATATTCTCATGTCAGTAGATTTACTGGCTTGTAAAAAAACTCCAGCAGAACAAAATTCCGGCACATCAGCGACGCTGATATAACCTCGGCAGTTGCGAGTGTCATTAAAAAACATAACATCTTTCTTTATGATTTAAGACTAACCGTAATGAATTATGAGTGCCGTAAGTAAATATCTGACATACAATTCTTTGTCTGGTAGTGTTACACTTTTTCGTGAATTGAAAATTTTAGTTAGTTTTGAAGTCAAGAAGAGGCGTCATCCGTAAAAAGATACACAAGTTTCAAATTGTTAAAAACATCAGTACTTCATGAGTGCTTGAATTGTCTTATATGACTCATGTTGTATGTCAGTGTAATTATATGTATGCAAGTTTTCTCAATGTATGTGACTCTTGGAAGTGTATTACTTTGTTTTAATTGTATTTTGGTGGAAGATATTTGCCTAATTTAAGAATAGTTATTTTTGTAATAAACAGTTTAATTTTTATAAAATTATTTGTAATTCTTACGAGTATATTTGGAATATTCTTTATACATATAATCTTCATAATTACGAGCTTTACATTTTCAGTATTTCTTGTCATGAACCAGCAGCTGTTCAGCATTGTTTTGTATTTCGTCATTTTGTTCCAGAATGCATTGCACATTCACTTACTGCCACCATTCTATACTAAAAGCCAGGTTATGAACCGAGTAAACCGGAAGCAACGTTCTGTTGCTCTCCTTGTAAGCTCTGTTGCCACATGGTGGCGCGAGATTCAAAGCGTATTTAGCGTTTGTCACCGATATGTTTAAAATAATTACTGTATATTGTTCTCGATAACACTATCAACAATACTAGTAATTAAAATTACTGTTTTAAGAAAGCACGAGTCCACACCTGTGGAGTAACAGTCAGCGCGTCTGGCCGCGAAACCAGGTGGCCCGGGTTCGAATCCCGGTCAGGGCAAGTTACCTGGTTGAGGTTTTATCCGGGGTTTTTCCTCAACCCAATACGAGCAAATGCTGGGTAACTTTCGGTGCTGGACCCCGGACTCATTTCACCGGCATTATCACCTTCATTTCATTCAGACGCTAAATAACCTAGATGTTGATACAGCGTCGTAAAATAACCCAATAAAAAAAAAAAGAAGAAAGTACGAGCTAATGGCGCTGGTACGAAATACGACTCGTGATACACGTGGTAGTGCAAATGAACTGGGCAGTTTGGCTACACTGTCTCCGTGATTCCGTTGCCAGATTTTCGTTAGCAGACGACATTTTCACGTGATGTCCAATGAAAAGCTCCGTACTCCTTTTCCCCTCCAACCCCCGACACTTGTGTCATCGCTGCAGAGGCTACCCCTTTAACCCGCACTTTCCTTTCGCCATGCCAACTACTTCCTGTTTAGTCGGTTCATAACCCGGTGTTTAGTATAGTGTGATTCAGCACATTTCACAGTGTGAAAGTTGGACAAACCTGCATTTTATAGTGTTATACCCAGCGCTTTTTTTTTCTGAAGAGAAAGTTGCTCGAACTCTGTATACATTTGTTGGAATGGTCGGATAAATGATTACTACCCAATGCACAGGGAATTCAGGGCCTAAACGGAATGCAGAAAAAAAATCACGTTAAAAACATAAATAACCCTAATTTATTTTTACATCTTAATGCGCCTTTCAGAACAAATACAAATTAAATTCGTGTTAGTATAAACTGATTCAATTTGGATTAACTAAATAATAAGTTGGTTTGCAACAAAAGCATTCAGTAAACTACATACCAGTACTCAACGTATTATGAGATTTTCCACAGCATAGCCATATCTTCAGTGTTTTCTTCTTTCCTGTTACATTCTTTTCTGTGCTGTCTGTTGGAGCATGACGGCCTTGTAACAAAGATTTAACATACTTGTCAGGGTTGAAGTTGATCAAGGGTGGCCCAACAATTCTAATAAGAATCAGGTTTCTCATGGTGTTAACTAGCAGGGATGATCTCAGTGGAGAGACAACGAAGTTAAGTTGGGAAAGCCTCACAATTTTTGGTTCTTTGATGATAAAGGTGTGTTCTGCCAGAAAAAAAGCACTAATTATACCCAAATTCAGGTCCCATTTCTTTATACTGAGGGACAGGAAATTTGGGTGAAAATAAACTTTAAAATAACACAATGGGTTGCTTGTATTATACATCATACTAGCGAATTTGCAGTATTAAAAGCAAGACAGAATAGTAACATATGCTGACAATATCACAGTGTTAGCACATCCTCCATACTCCCCTGGCTTGGCACCGTGTAATTTTTGTGTTGTGGAAGATCATATTGGAATTGTAGTCTCCAGCAGGCTTTTTGGTGAGTTCGAAATAAAATGTGTTTCAAGATTATTTTCAGCAATTGTACCAATCTTAGCAGAAGTACCTCATAGTTGGGAATGTGCTTATTTTCACAATAGCTGTAGTCCATCCAATTATTGATTCAATTATATTGGTGGTGGTTTGGTTTTTAATGCATTGCATTTAGCGATAAAGTTATTAGCAGACGAATTTTCCAATATAACACCCAATTCATAAGTTTCTATTCCTTCACTTTGTTGACACGTCCAAGCCAAATACCAGTGGTTTCTGCTGCATATCATCAAAAACATCGTCCATCTTCATTCCTTTCCATGGGATACAGAGAGCACCAATAAAGTATGAATGATTTTATTTTGTTAATATTGAAAAGTAATTTGTTCATGGGGTTTTTGAACACAAAGCAAGCTTGGGAGTTTATGTTTAAGTTAAAATGGTTATAACAGTTTTAGAACCATCTGTGAGCTGAAGAGAAACGTGGAGAACTTCACAGAGTCTGTATCTGACATGTGCTACAGAGTTATTGACAATTTTAAAGAATGTTTAAGTCATGTATTGCCATTCGAGGTCATTATTTAAATATTATTCATTGTGCATGACTCTCCCATGTCCTGTCTTTAAACATGTGGAGTAATAATTGAAATATATAAAATTAGTTTAAGGTTATTAATTATTAAAATCCTTCATATTTTATTGGCACTTTTGGTATCATTTCTTATTGGACCATTTTTATGATGAGTGGTAAAAAGGGCTAAGTCATAAATTGCAAATTTTCAGTAGAGCAAAAGGAAAGTTTTAAATGAGAACCAATATATATTTTTTTTTATCCAATGCCACCAGGTTGTCTTTTCGATATTGAGTCCACGCCTGTGGAGTAACGGTCAGCACGTCTTGACTGTGGAACCAGGTGGCCCGGGTTCGAATCCCGGTCGGGGCAAGTTACCTGGTTGAGGTTTTTTCCGGGGTTTTCCCTCAACCCAATACGAGCAAATGTTGGGTAACTTTCGGTGCTGGACCCCGGACTCATTTCACCGGCATTATCACCTTCATATCATTCAGACGCTAAATAACCTAGATGTTGATACAGCGTCGTAAAATAACCCAATAAAAAAAAAATTTTTAGATATTGCTGGTCTTCTCTCCTGGCTGCGGCTTAGTTGTAACCCACTTCTGAGGTTGGGGTGCCTGGAAGGCGGAGTTACATTACCCCGATGATGTGATAGGATGATGTGGTGCCAGGAGAGGTCTTAAATCTAACTTAACCTAAATTCCAGACCATGGACGAACACAGGAATAATCCCCTTTAAGGAAAAATTCCTGTGCTCTAACCGGGAATCGAACCCAGGACCTCATGAACTATAGCCAGAAGCTCTGACCTCTAGACCATGAGGCTAGTCAAAGGGTACCTAACATTAATTGTCTCTAAAAACAATTGTTTTAGTATTTCAGTGTTTACTTCTGATTTCAGTATTTCTTCTGTTAAATTTAGATTATATTCTATATTTAATAGAGTTAAAGGGTTTGGTTTAATTTGTAAGTTTTCTTTTAAATTCGGGATATTGACTTTCTGTTTTAATTCTTGAACAATGGATATGAAACTTTTTTGAGTTTTCAATCTACAGAGAGGACTGTATGAATGCCAATTGTTTCCTGGTAATCTGAGAAGTTTTTCATTTTGAATCAGTGCTTTTTCTTCTATTGTCATTTTGATACTGTTAATATTAGTGAGGAATCTCATAGAATCTATTGGAGTTGTTTTGATTCCACCAGTAATGAATCTGAGAGCTTGGTTTTGAACATATTCTATGTCGTTTATAAAAGGTGAAGTAATTAAAATTTCTGCGCAGGGGCTGGAAATATGATGCTGTACCTCCTTATGAAAGAGGATAGACATGTGCCCTCTATACCAGCTGAAATACATTTGTGTTCACATGGCAGTCATAACTCAAAATCACCAATTTCTGACGTACTAAGCGCTTTTTACTGTGCACCATAAATTTAATGGTAGGTACTTAAAATGATTGTCCCGCGCCGTGGTGAAAGGCATGCTGTCTAGAACTCGCCTTACGGAATGCGCGCTAGTTCGAGTCCTCAAGAGGGAAGAAATTTTCTCATGGAATTTCGGCCAGTGTATGGGATGGTGCCCACCCATCATTGTGAGGCACTTGGGGAGCTACGATAGATAGCGAAATCTGGTTATGCAAACCAGCTATAAATCTCCATTCTGGATGGATGATCGTCCACCTCTGCTTCTGCATGTGGCCGTGAGGTCAGCAGCCGCTAGTCGGTCTTGGCCCTTCGTGGGCTGTAGTGCCACAGATTATTATTTATTATTATTACTTAAAAGGATTGGGGAAAATGTAGGCAACTAATAAATACATTTTATGATCCAGTAAACACAGCAAATACTTTTATTGAATGAAAATACAGCAATAATTGCATTTAACTTGATGTGTCCATGGATTCAGCTGACTCAACAGGGCGGACTGACGTTTCTTCGATGTCAACAAGCATGGTCTTGGTTGACAGAACAGCAGTAGTACCCTTCTTGAAGCTATACGATCCTTGCCTGAAACACGCACAGATTATCAAAATTAAATTTTATACAAGAAGAGTATAAGAAATTTATTTATCCAAACATGGTCTACAGCCACGTGAAAAAAAATTATGGGTCTAATGAAACTCGAAACAAAATACCAAATAGAAATTTCTTCTTTCCAATACACAATTCTCACACATTCTTTTAACGATAACAGTTAATGCTGGAACAAAGAACAAGCTATAACTGCATGAATAAATAGTAAAAAGTAATGTGTGAACAACTGGCTCCAGTGACCAGCAAGTCAGTTGTCATCAGCACATCCTGTATTATTATTAGGGCTAGGATTTTGATGAAATTGCATCTTTTTTTCTAGTAAGCCAGAAACATAGTTGCTTTAGTATTTATATGTTACGTGATAAACTGAGTGTTTTAAGACATATTTGTTAGGGCATTTTTTTGCATTTTTTGCCTGTTTCAACTCATAAGAGCATCTTTGGTTTCATTTGGACATTTTTTAGGCATTTTCATTTCATTTTGGCCATAAATCCCCATTAATAATATAAAATGTTTATTTCCTTTGATATTTTGTTTACATATTTTGTCCATTAACACCCATTATTTTTTTACTTGGTTATTTCACGACGCTGTATCAACTACGAGGTTATTTAGCACCGATGGAATTGGTGATAGCGATATATTGGCGAGATGAGGCCGGGGATTCGCCATAGACTACCTGAAATTTGTCTTACGGTTAGGAAAAACCTCGGAAAAAAACCCAACCAGATAATCAGCCCAAGCGGGAATCGAACCTGCAACCGAGCGCAACTCTGGATCGGCAGGCAAGTGCCTCAACCGACCGAGCTATGCTGGTGGCTAATACCCATTATTTTGTATAATATTTTAATCGTTTTTCTACACAAATATTGTCATTTTATCGTACACTCCAACTAAGCAACCCTTCAATATAGACTCCTCTATACCTGCTAATTCCGGATGAGTGGCCTTGTGGTGGATTACATGGAAACTATGTCAGGTAAAATAATTAATGGAAGTGTACCACTTAGAAAAAATTATGTAAAATTAAATAAGCCTACAAGAATTATAGGGGTACATAACAAGCTGTTTTTTAAGGTGATGGATTGTTAGCCCTTCGCCCAACCCCCAAGCTGGAGGACCACCCCTTATCGGCTGTCCACGACTGCTTATTCAATATATTCGCAGAATAAATATGGGAAATGCGTGTTATTATTCGGTTGAGAAGCTCTTATCATCCAGTCTGCTGTCCAAAAATCTGAAAGTTAGAATTTATAAAACAGTTATATTACCGGTTCTTCTGTATGGCTGTGAAACTTGGACTCTCACTCTGAGAGAGGAACATAGGTTAAGGGTGTTTGAGAATAAGGTGCTTAGGAAAATATTTGGGGCTAAGCGGGATGAAGTTACAGGAGAATGGAGACAGTTACACAACACAGAACTGCACGCATTGTATTCTTCACCTGACATAATTAGGAACATTAAATCCAGACGTTTGAGATGGGCAGGGCATGTAGCACGTATGGGCGAATCCAGAAATGCATATAGAGTGTTAGTTGGGAGACTGGAGGGAAAAAGACCTTTAGGGAGGCCGAGACGTAGATGGGAGGATAATATTAAAATGAATTTGAGGGAGGTGGGGTATGATGATAGAGACTGGATTAATCTTGCACAGGATAGGGACCGCTGGTGGGCTTATGTGAGGGCGGCAATGAACCTTCGGGTTCCTTAAAAGCCATTTGTAAGTAAGTAAGTAAGGCCTACAAGAATTTAATTTAATTACTAGTGTAAATATGCAGTAGTACAAAACTTTTTTTCCTACTAAGCCAATTATCTAAGAACAATTTTTAGGAAATTTTTAAGGGCATTTTTTTTACTAATTTCAGGTCATAAATGCATTGTTTTTAGGATATTTTTTCATGATTTATAGGTCATCAAAATCCTAGCCCTAATTATTACAGTAACTTACAGTGCATAATAATTATTACATTGTGTATTCCGAAAATTTTTATAGTAGTACAACTGAATTCCTATGAAGAAGTTTTTGGCAACTGTTTTGTGTTTGACCTGTGTCAGCAGTGGCTTTGTGGCATGCTAACCACATTACCAAGGAATCTCGCTCCTTTTGACAAAGTGGGTCAAAGAGTTCAAGTTTTGAAGAAGAGTGCGGGGCAGAAGAAGATATCAGATGATAGACGGCATTAAGATATATTATGCAGAGACTAAGAGGAAGGCAGAAAATAGGAAAGACTGGAGAATGTTGGATTTGCAGTGAAAGACCTGCCCTTGGGTAGAACACTATGTATGAAACTTGTAACAGTAAAATTTTTTGGCCAAATTAAAACTGCCAGTCATTATACATGAATATAATTATTCTACATTCAGTGTTCTCACTTTCTACATAAAATGAAATCTCTCAATAAATATGAAAATATGAAGTTTCTATTTTTCTTTTTACCGAGACACAAAGAAACGTGCAAAATTTACATGATATGACAACAGAGTTGTCACCTTCATAAAGTCATGTTAAGCAATCTTTTTTTTTTTAACTAATGGAGAGGTAATTGACTGTCATTCAACCATATGAAGCCGTTGTGTAGACCAATGTTTTGTTGTTGGTTATTTAACGATGCTGTAACTTATCAACTACTAGGTTATTTAGCGTCTATGGAATTGATCATAGCGAAATTGTATCGATGAGGCCGAGGATTCACCTGACATTTGCCTTATGGTTGGGGAAACCTTAGGAAAAAACTCAACCAGGTAATGAATCAAAGCGGGAATCGAACACGCACCCAAGAGCAGCTCCGGATCAGAAGGCAAATGCCTCGGTGACCTGTAAGTTAGACCAATTTACTGACAGTTGTCTGAAGTGTGTCATAGGTCTATACTGCACTCATGATGACATTATTACAGAGATTTGTTGGGATGCCACAGGGAACCGGAGCTCCCAGAGAAAACCTGTGTTACCTGGACCATGGGCTTGCCCAACACAAGTTCTAAATCGGGGTATGCTGGAGACCGAACCCAGATTCTCAGGATTATCTAGCCACTAGACACCATGACAGCACTTTTAAGTGTCATTTTTCTTGTGTGGTTAGGTAATAGGTTGAGGGTATATGGAATAATGTGATGTAGAAGTCTCACCTTGTCCCCTTCACATTCGCCAAGTCGTATGGACGCAAGTAGTCCACATTGTCCTTACGGATGATGCAGAGGTCCACATTACTTCCTGAGCCCAAATCATTGAAGATACCTGCAGCAATGGCATCCCTCACCAATTGTTTGCCTTCTTCCTCCTGCGTGAAACATAATCGAGTTAAGAGAATACAGTAAAATTCCTCGTATCCGGCACCCAAATAACCGGAAATACCAAAACAACGGCACTTTTGGGTGGGCAAAAAAAAAATGTTTAAATCAGCCACATTTCCATAGTCTGTGCCGTTAGTTTTGCCACATTAGGAAGTGCTCACGAACTTTCATTTTCAGTGAATTAGAATTAGTGTATTATTTGTGTTGTGTGATGTGTTTTAATAATGAAAATCCACACAGTTTTTATGTTGATTCAGTTATGAGCAAGTGATAGAAAGATATAAGTTTCACATGGTTGCGGTTTCAACACTTGGCACCATGAAATACGAACTTTTTTCGGTTAAACCGGTATTTATTCAATTATCCGGCGAAATCTCGTATCCGGAACTAGCCTGGTTCCTTTATTGCCAGATAAGAGGGATTCTACTGTATTTCAATAATTAAAAATAAAAAAATAAAAATTCTACCTTAAAAAAACAGTATCAAAAATTAAATGTATCAACTTGACAATGTAAATTACAATTCGTCTGGAAACAATATAGCTCACAAATATGTTCACGACGTCATCAATGACATCACGTTACCCATCGAATCTATGAAATTACCTATAATTCTTTTAGCCTTCACCTTAGTTATCGGGCACGAGCCTTGTGATATGAATGCACACTTACGGTCATATTTGGCTTCCATTTGGACTCGAACACTGCCATTGCTGCAAGGGAGCCAGATCCCATTGTTGCGTATGGTAGCTTATCAGTCGAACCGTGAGGATATATGCAGTATAGATGCGATCCATTGTTGTCAACGCCGCCCATGACAAGAGCAGCTCCGATATATCCCTGTAATAATGCATTTTTACAACTAGAATACAGACATATACGCTGGCAGGTTACTGATATTCTTTTTATCTTCCCACTATTTACTGTGTTAAAATTTTATCACATCACAGAAACAAATAGGCTATGAGAATATTTGAAGTCATACAGTCACATACTTTTCCTACATTAAGTTGGGTGGGTTAGCTTTGCTAGTGCTTAGATTAGTGCTTACCGACATCTACCGAAGAGAATGGCTTCCAAAAGTATTACCTGGTAACGGAATAACATCTGTGTCAGCATCTTATTTGCGGTAACTACAGGTACAAGTCTCCCTGTGTTCAAGCGATGGAGCTCTAACTGTGATGCAATCAGCTGAGTAGTCATTTGAGTGTCAGCTGCTGTACCAGCACCACAACAGTACATATTGGGAGCTAAGTAGTGAATCTTGGAACAGTTTTTATCTGCTACAATAGTATTTTCAGTAGCCCTAGTGTCAGCTCCAAGTATAATGCCATCTCTGTACATTATCCCCACTATTGTTGTTCCAGTTTTTTTCGCCTTGGATATAGGAAAGCCTTTCTTTGCAAGGAATTCATTCCTAAAACAATACAAAAATAATATCATTCTCATGAAGTAACGTGAAATTCACTGTAATTTCTTTCGAACATGACAAAGCATGTTGAGTTCGGCGACACACGTCCCACAATTTAAAAAGCAACATAGTACTCTTCACAATAATAATACTAATGAGACCAAAGGTACTATAATTAAATTTAGTGATGAAGTACTGTTACCTTATGCAGTTTTCGAATGAAAAACCAGGTCTATCGAAGTCCGGAACCAACACAGACGCCATGATTATGATTTGACGTTATTTACAGTTGTTACGTTGTTCGCAGTTCCGAATGTCAACTGTTCCTCACTTCATATCTGCGCCACCAGAGTTGTAGCTGCATCGTTGGTTTGCGCGGAGATTTGAACAGAAATCCGTAACTCGTTTACACCACACTGTTTTAAAGCAAACACTCATTTTCATTTAGTGTTCTGCCCAAGGGCAAACCCAGCTTTCTCCAATCTTTCCTGTTTTCTGTCTTCCTCTTTGTTTCCTCATATGATCCATATATCTTAATGTCGTCTATCATCTGATATCTTCTTCTGCCCCGAACTCTTCTCCCGTTCACCATTCCTTCTAGTGCATCCTTCAGTAGACAGTTTCTTCTCAGCCAGTGACCCAGCCAATTCCTTTTCTTCTTCCTGATCAGTTTCAGCGTCATTCTTTCTTCACCCACTCTTTCCAACACAGCTTCATTTCTTATTCTGTCTGTCCACTTCATACGTTCCATTTTTCTCCATATCCACATTTCAAATGCTTTTATTCGCTTCTCTTCACTTCGTCGTAATGTCCTTGTTTCTGTCCCATACAATCCCACACTCCATACAAAGCACTTCTCTAGTCTCTTCCTCAGTTCTTTTTCCAGAGGTCCGTAGAAGATGCTCCTTTTTCTATAAAAAGCTTTCTTTCCATTGCTATCGTCCTTTTAACTTCTTGGCAGCAGCTCATGTTACTGCTTATAGTACAGTACAACCCAAATAGGCTATTTGAAGCTGAAAGCAAACAGTCAGGAGTTTATTATGTTATTATTTTTTTTAACCAATCGAAGCAGAACTGATCGGTAACTTTTGGCGTTGGGCCTCTGATTCATTTTACCATTATAATTACACTTCCCCGCTTTTATCATCATCATCATCATCATCATCATCAGTTTCTTTTCCTAGGTTTCGGACTTGCTCTGATGTAGAATCGGCTGCAATCCGCCGCCGCCAAACTTGGTCCCCGTAGATATGTGGTCATTCGTTGTTGTGGTAGTGCTATGCACCGTGAGCTGTCCACAGGGTCCATGTGCACTCGTGGGACCGAGGCTGAGGGACTGCGGTAGAAAGGTAAAGGGATCATATAGGCCTTAGGGCACGTACAAGTTGGAGCGACGATAAACGATAAAAGAAGCAGCGATGCTATATCAGAGAGAATTGAAGCATGCATTGTCATTGAGGTGTGCATATTGGAGTAACGATAAAAGCGAAGATACACGATAAAAGCGACGAAAAAGATAAGTTCCATTTTCTTCGCTCTTGTCGTTCATATAATCTCTGATTAAGATAATATTGATCTGTATAATGACCGGTGGTTATCAATATATCCGAATATTAATAGATTTATTATTACTTCGGCATATTAAATTAATTGTTGTAGATATTGGCAAATTGATCAGTTGTGTATTTATTCGTGATACATTATCGATCACAATAACCAATCACAGCACAACGAATTTATACTACCTTTGGGATGAGAAACGGGTTCAATTTTGTACGTATTTAAGTTATATTAAACTTGAGCCTAGCAGCTGATATTTCCTTTATATCTTCTTTCATTAAGTGGATATATAGAATATCTTCTACTGATAAATCAAAATGTTCGCTTCCCGCGTCCTCGTTGCTCCGATATGAACACTTGATTCTTTGATAATACCAAAGCGTCGCTAGCTCATTTCTTTTATCGTTTATCGTTCTTCCAACGTGTACCTACCCTTAGGGGAGTTCGGAGGCGGTGCACGGGAGGCCTTAGGGCATGGACACCATTTCATCCCAGGTGGTATAGTGAGCCCACCCGAGCGGCCTGTGTGCCAGGCCCAGTTCGTGCCCTCCCCTGAAGAGGGACTAAAATAGATAATAGATGGTCATCAGATCATAGACGACATTAAGGTACATGGATAATATGAGGAAACGAAGAGTACCGGTAAGGCAGATAATAGGAAAGATTGGAGAAAGCCGGATTTGCAGTGAAAGACCTGCCCTTGGGCAGAACACTAAATGAAATGAATGGTCCTTGCACGCATGTGATCTGAAGTGGGATACGAAATAATCTTCTGCTTGCTTCTCGTCATTTGATGACGATAACGCGAAAGGGATAATACTTTTATCACCTACTGCCTGAAGTGTAAACTGTAACCTGAGAGATAGAAACATAAACACTCTGCAATACACTCGAATGCACCCGTTTTTATACTGTGACTGATCACAGAATTCACAGAGATAACCGTCAAGTGGTTATGACGTGATCTACCAAGTCCATCTTGGATGTGGTAGGCCTACGTTGCGCTATGACCGTTTGCCCATGTCCTATTATATTGAGATAATTACTATTTTTCATTGGAATAGTGTACTTGGAAGAAAATTATGTGTAGAAGTTTAATTGTATAGTTTCGAAAATACATTGCATCCAGGTATATACTGTACGTATTTTGATGTCGTTTCGTCGCAAAGCCACTTACCAAGAAATCACTCTAGGTTAGGTTAGGTGGTTTTTGAATGTGCAAGGTTTCTTTTCGTTAATTACATACCAGTGTTTATATAGCATTAAGAGTGAAGAGCGCACAGTGTGTATGATAAAAGAATTTACGTTTGGAATTTGTTTTTATATATTTATATACATATCGAATAATTTACATAAAGAAAATATCGAGAAGGCCTAATATAGGCTAGTAAAAGGATGGGAGATGTTGCATTTCTTTGAATCTGTTGCTTTCAGTTTTTGTAATGTAATAACGTGACAAAGACAGTAGGAAGTTATGAAGGGATGTTCATTAGAATATGGAAGGTCCCGGGTTGAATTCCGAGTGATTGGATTTTTCTCATTGCCGAAAGTTCCAGAACAGCTCCGACTCTATTTAGTCTTGTGTCGAATTGAATATCGTGTCTTTCACGGGGCTAAAAGTACATACATACACTCAATCGCTTTCACCTTCACCTTGACGGGATATTAAAAGCCTGAACTAACCTAAGTGCATCTGTGTCTTCCAAAATCGGCGGAAGTCGCTCAACGCTCGTTTAACCCTTACATACATCAAACAAGAATGAACATGTCAAATATTTAAATAAAACAAATATAAATTAAAGAATTTACCCCCATATGAGCAAAGGCTTGTGATAGGGAGTTCAAAACTGCACTGTAGATAAGAAGAAAGAAGAAGACAATAAACAATATAAGCAATATAATAGCACATGTTACAAAAACAAGAGCCTATATGATAAAGAACAATCACAACTGAAAACGTTTAGGGCCTATAACCAATATTCACAAGTATATAAGCCTAATATTTAACAATGAATTATCTAACCCTATGTTAAGTTCCCTTAATAATTTCTTTAATTTTAAGTTTAAATTTAATCGTACTTATGTTAGCTAAAACAGGGTACTGAGAAATTAATTTGTTGTAAAGTTTTAAGCCATAGTTGAAGCCATGTTTCTACCAGCAGCCATTGAACTTTTGGATAGCCTATGTTGCAATTATTTATTTAGATGCATTAACAGTGTTTGGTATCTTTGCAGGTTGTATACAAGATGAAACATGGGTCCCAAGTTTGCATACTTCACGAAGTTTCTGGTGGCTGTTTTAGGGCTTGTTTTCTACTGTGAATTCCTCATCTACTACATCGTCCTACTTCAGGTGGGTGTGGAGATCAGATTGACTTGTTTTTGCAGTAAAATAATTTCAAGTTGCGTGGAACACACTTAATACATGATTTGTTATTTTTGATAGGAAAATAAATGTACAGTAGAATGCCAGTAATCATAATCATAAACTTATCATTATACGAGGGCTATTCAGAAATCAACTTCCGATTGGCTACAAAAAAAAACACAAACAATGTTACAAACTATTTATTTCCTGGAAAACGTTTCTGGATAGTGACACTATTTTTCAACATAGTCGCCATATAAATTCAAGTACTTGTCATAGCTTGGGACTAGCTTGTGTATTCCTTCTTCATAAAAAGGACACTGCGTGTGTACTCAGCCAGGTTTTCACTCCGTCCATGAGCTCCTCATTGTCATTGAAGTGCTGAGTGGCTAACCAGTTCTTCATCTTGGGAGAGAGGTGGTAGTTGCTCGGTGCCAAGTCTGGACTGTAGGGGGGGATGTTCGAAAATGTACTCAGCCAGGTTTTCACTCCGTCCATGAGCTCCTCATTGTCATTGAAGTGCTGAGTGGCTAACCAGTTATTCATCTTGGGAAAGAGGTGGTAGTCGCTTGGCGCCAAGTCTGGACTGTAGGGGGAATGTTCGAAAGTGTACTCAGCCAGGTTTTCACTCCGTCCATGAGCTCCTCGTCATTGAAGCACTGAGTGACTAACCAGTTCTTCATCTTGGGAAAGAGGTGGTAGTCGCTCGGCGCCAAGTCTGGACCGTAGGGAGGATGTTCGAAAGTTTCTCATGTGTACTTGTCCAATAAAGCCTTTGTGCGAGCAGCAGTATGGGGCCTCACATTGTCATGGAGAAGAATGACACTCTTGGAGAGCAATCCGCGGCATTTGTTTTGGATTCCTCTCCGAAGCTTCTTTAGCGTTTCACAATAAACATCTGCTGTTATTTTGATCCCAGACACCATAAATGTCGACCTGGTTGGCAAGTTGGTATAGCGCTGGCCTTCTATGCCCAAGGTTGCGGGTTCGAACCCGGGCCAGGTCGATGGCATTTAAGTGTGCTTAAATGCGACAGGCTCATGCCAGTAGATTTACTGGCATGTAAAAGAACTCCTGCGGGACAAAATTCCGGCACATCCGGCGACGCTGATATAACCTCGGCAGTTGCGAGCGTCGTTAAATAAAAAAACATAAAAAAGACACCATAAACTCTGTCAACAATACTCCTTTTTGATCCCAAAAATCTGCAGCCATCATCTTTCGGTTCGACAATGTTTATTTGAATTTTTTTGGTTTGTTTGGGGATTTTTTTATTTTTTTTTATTTATTGAGTATGCCCCAATGAGTATAACTCATATGTAGGGGCTATACAGGAACACATACATATGTTGTACAATGTAATTGAAAAGTCATGAAACTACTGTCTGTGAAAACAAACAATAACACAAGAATTTATCAAAGAAAGAAAGCAAAATAAGAAATAATAATAAGATGACATAAAGTTTTGGGCAGAAAGAAGAAAAAGTTTGAAACCATGATATAAATAAATCAACTGAGAATTAAAATAAATAATCTTCCCAAAAACGTATTTTTAAAACAATTCTTAAAACACCGGCAATATGGTAAAATTCTATATTCTAAAGAAAGTTGGTTAAAAGTTGTTGTTAAAAATGTCCTTTCGTTCCATAAGTTACTGAGCTGTGCTGAGAAAAAAATATATTGTCTTTTTGTCTTGTTAAATAAGTATGTATATCTTTATTAAACTGAAATATAATATTACTATGTATTAAATTGTTAATAACTTTGTACATGAAAATGGCAGCACCTAATTTGATAATTGATTCAACTGGTAGAACGAAAGAAAATTGATATAGATATTTAACTGGAGTCAAATAATGAAAACCCAATAAATTTGGGTGTGTAACCACTGTTTTGACTGTTTTTTGGTCACGAACTATACCCATGTCTCATCTCCCGTCACGAATCTGTCCAGAAATTGATTACCATCATTGTGTTGACGCTGAAGGAACATTAAGGCCGAGATCATTGTCTGAGCTTTATGGTGGTCAGTGAGATTTTTCAGCACCCATCGTGCACAAAATTTGTGGAAACCTAACCTTGCCGTAACAATTTCATAGAGACTTGTCCTTGAAATTTGTGGGAAATTTTCAGAGAGTTCGGAAATTGTGAAACGCACAGTTTGTTTGTGTCCTAGCCATCATGACCCTGTTTACAAGTTTGTTGCCACTTTAATTTTGGTGTCAAAAACTATGGATATCAACTGTGGGCCACTCAGAAACTTCACCTTAAACTGCTTTGCAAATGGGAATCTTCCTCCTCATCTGAAATTTTCGGCAGTTTCATAATCTGCTTCTAATTAAATCTGTCTGGAGTGGTTTTTAGGGTTTAAGGGGAGAGGATGGTATTTTTTGGTGAAAAATGAGTAAATTAAAAAAAATTCTTTAAAATAGTCTGTGATATGTGTGGAATGCGTAGCATAACATTTTGTGGGTATTTGTGCCCTTATCGGATGTTGAGTCGCCATTTTTAAACTTCCTGCGTTATGGATTTTTAAATCGTCCACTTTTATTGTTGTTTCCGGTAAATTAAATTTTCAAAAAAATTTTTTTTCTGTAAAATACCCTTTGATATGTGTGGAAATGCATTACATAACATTTTGTGGGTATTTGTGCCCTTATCGGATGTTGAGACGTCATTTTTAAACTTCCTGAGCTATGGATTCTTAAATCACATGCCTGCTTTTATCGGTTTCCGGTAACTTAATTTTTTTTTGCTACATTGCCAGACAAAAATGGATATAATTTTTGAAGTATTGAAGATACATGCATGAAATTTAGAACACACATTCTTTAGATTATTGAGAAACCTGTCTCTATAACAGAATTTTGTTAATTGATTTCATTTTAAAAATACGTCCGTTTGTTTGCAAGAAAGGAAATCAGAAAATTGTTATTAAATTTTAATTGTTTACGGTATTTTACAAACGTAGGGACTAATATCAAAATTCTGTTACAGACAGTTTGTAGAACATGCTTTTGCAAATAGCTACATTACAAAAAACTGTTTGAATCTATCTTTAAAAACGGTTTAGATATATCGGTTTTAGTACAGTCCTGTATTGGGTATATTTTTTTCAAATTTGAGCACCCAAATAATTTTTTTTTTTTTCAAAATATTTTTATTTGGTTGAGTTGCCACAGCTATGAGCTCTCTACATACAAAAAATTAATATTTTACACCAAATAGGAAAAAAGTTAAAAAAAATACCATCCTCTCCCCTTAAGCTGCAGTTTTTACTGTCACCTTTTTTAAGTAGTCACTAGACAGTCTAAGCATTTTGCTAATCCAAACAAGCATTGGTACCAGTTAGTTTGGTTAACCAGACACCTTTTGTGTATATCGTCGTTGTTCCTGCAATAACTCCTATGTGCAAAATATACAATTTTTCAATAGGAGGAAAAAAACATTAATTCATCCTATGACAGCCGTACATAGGGGATTGTGAATTCTTACATTTTCGAAAAAAAGAAATATAATTACATATAGGAGATTTTATTATTTGCTGTATCGCTATTTAAGTTAGGCTATTTAATAGAGCAAAAATCTGAAAATCGATAAATATGTCACATAGGAGTTGTTGCAGGAATAACGATGATAGGTAAGTAACATATATTTTTTATGAATGTTTTATATGCAGTGTTGGTGGCCCCAGCTGGACCCTAGTAAGTCAGACAACACTATCAACTTAAGACAAGATGAACGACCAGTCCGGGCTCTCCTGCTAGCGGATACACATCTTTTAGGTTCACGGAAGGGTCACTGGTTTGACAAACTGAGGAGGTAAGATTTTAGTGGCTAAAGAATAGTCAATTTTTTTATTTTTGCACAATGTCATTCTTCCAGCCTCATCATCGAAGCTAGTAATGAAGCGAGAGATCTATATGTTTGATCCTGTTTTACAGTCCGCGTCACCGTTTTTGGCGTGTGAAGTAAGTAATGGGAATGTTAAGTATGATTGTTTTACCTTTGCAATAGTCAGTCTGACAATTGTGTTTGGCAAATGGCTGATGTGACGTGTATAGGAAGTGGTACCATTCTCAGCTGCACTAGCAACATGCTCACAAACTGGGTACTATACTCTAGGACACACGCCAAAAACGCTGGCGCCAGCTGTAGTAATAGAAAATAGCAAAATTGTTGTTAGAGAAGACAAGGAAGAGGAAACGTATATATTTGATCTTAGTTTTTTACTAGAGAGTATCAAGTCTTTTATCAGAGAAGGCAAGGAAGGGAGAACGTATATATTTGATTCTATTTTAGGAATAGAGAATAGCAAGATATTTATCAGAGAAGGCAAGGAAGAAAGAACATATTTTATGTTGATGCCTAAGAAGTGATTCCTCATATCTATAAATTTTTAGGTGAATAAAAGAACTGTGCAAGAGGTCAAATGACTTTATTGTCAAACGCCTGGTATTAGAAAACAACAACAACATATGTAAAAATTGTATCTGAAAATTTAATGTCTTTACAGAGAATGGCAGATGTATCGTGCTTTCCAAACAGCCATGGGGATACACAAGCCAGATGTTGTTTTTGTACTGGGTAAGTCTGTATAATATTTATGCCTTGGAGGACTTAACTTTTAAATTATAAAGATTCGAGAACTGGTATGGTAGTAGAGAGTGTCTTGCAAACTGAAGTTAGCCCAAAAGTGAGTCGTGCCTTTAAAAAGTATTAGGAACACTTCTATACACCATTCTCAAACAATAAATTAGAAAAAAAAACAATAATTTCCACTACATTGCACACAGATGAGTAATCCCTTTGGTGTTCTCATACAATTAAAAAAAAAACAATACCTTGTACTGCATTACTCACGAATGAGTAATCCCTTCAGTAGCTCTCAACAGACTGAGTTAACTACATGCGTGCAATGCCCAACAAGTGCCCTTGAACGTTTGAGCTTACGGCACTGTAGGAGGCAGTGTTTCTGTACGTCCCTTGACATTATATACAGAAGACTCTGTATAGGATTCCCAGACATATTGGAAAAAAATACGAGACACTTATCGGTTATCACTGAGTATGTTTAGTATGCGCACCCATCAAATATGCCAATCTTTCAAAGTGTGTGTGTAGTAAAGTTACTATACAAACCTTTACTAACTAATTAAAGGTAAGTAAACGAATAGTAAACAGAATTGTTAGGGAGCATATTTGCATTACGTTTAAGCTTCCTTATGTAAGTTGCTTTCAAATTGTTTTTACTAAGTTATTACAGAAATAGCTACAAAATACATCAAGATACTCACGTGACAATATTCTTATGAATGAATCCATCTTGGCCTTGCAATACTTCTCTAAAGAATGAATTTCACTTAACAATTGTTTATTTTGAAGAATCGTGTCATGCAAAGCAACACAATCCTCACTGAAGAATGATTTTACAACAAGCATTGATTTTACTGTTTTTACAGAAAATTTATTGTTCTCATCTATAAAGCGTTCATGCGAGAGAATAATCCTTCGACACACGCATTTGTTCCAGGGATGCACATAATGAACTCCACTACCCTCTTCAAATTTGAGTTCTCCTTCAGTACTTTTAAAAAAATCCACCCAGACTTCATCTAAACATTTGGTGTTGCCATCACTCGCCTTGAGAAATTAATAACTCACAATAATACTTACTTACTGGCTTTTAAGGAACCCGGAGGTTCATTGCCGCCCTCACATAAGCCCGCCATCGGTCCCTGTCCTGAGCAAGATTAATCCAGTCTCTACCATCATATCCCACCTCCCTCAGATCCATTTTAATATTATCTTCCCACTTATGTCTCGGCCTCCCCAAAGGTCTTTTTCCCTCCGGCCTCCCAACTAACACTCTATATGCATTTCTGGATTCGCCCATACGTGCTACATGTCCTGCCCATCTCAAACATCTGGATTTTATGTTCCTTATGATGTCAGGTGAAGAATACAATGCGTGCAGTTCTGCGTTGTGTAACTTTCTCCATTCTCCTGTAACTTCATCCTTCTTAGCCCCAAATATTTTCCTAAGAACCTTATTCTCAAACACCCTTAACTTATGTTCCTCTCTCAAAGTGTGGGTCCAAGTTTCACAACCATACAGAACAACCGGCAATATAACTGTTTTATAGATTCTAACTTTCAGATTTTTTGACAGAAGACTAGATGACAAAAGCTTCTCAAGTGAATAATAACAGGCATTTCCCATATTTCTTCTGCGTTTAATTTCCTCCCAAGTGTCATATATGTTTGTTACTGTTGCTCCAAGATATTTGAATTTTTCCACCTCTTTGAAAGATAAATCTCAAATTTTTATAGTTCCATTTCGTACAATATTCTGGTCACGAGACATAATCATATACTTAGTCTTTTCGGGATTTACTTCCAACTCTATCGCTTTACTTGCTTCAACTAGAATTTCCGTGTTTTCCCTAATCGTTTGTGGATTTTCCCCTAACATATTCACGTCATCTGCATAGACAAGAAGCTGATGTAACCCATTCAATCCAAACCCTCTGTGTTATCCTGAACTTTCCTAATGGCATAATCTAGAGCAAAGTTAAAAAGTAAAGGTGATATTGCATCTCCCTGCTTTAAACTCACAATAATATTGTTCTATAATAGCCATCTACAGTCACCTGCAATGATGTTTGTAATTTGTAATATAGAATAGACATAGTAATTTCTCCGTTTTTTCTCAGTTTATAACTCTAAAATACGGGATGGAAAGCTGTCCCGAAGACTTTTATCAGGACAGCGGGATGTATTAACGAAAAACGGGACGATCTCGTATTTTATGGGACGTCTGGGAACTCTAACTCTGTACTAACTACAGCCAACTCTGGCTAGTGGCAACAGGCATCTTTGTTGAACAATGATATAAGTATCCTTTATTTGTTAGAAGAAGCCCTAACTGAAGGTTACAGTGGACTACAGTAGAGCTTATGTTATCAGCATCCTGTTGGATACATGAAAAATATTGGTTGATTGATTGATTGATTGATGCATGTGTTGCAGGTGATCTGTTTGACGAGGGCTTGTGGTGCAGTGAGAAGGAATTTGCATACTATGTCAACCGGTTCAACGACTTGTTCAGAGTGCCAGCAGGCTCACAGATGTTTGTAGTTGTGGGGAATCATGATGTGGGCTTCCATTATGGGTAAGTTCTGCTTTCGCACTTGCTTCTTACTTACTGACTTTCAAGGAACCCAGAGGTTCATTGCCACCCTCACATAAGCCCATCATCGGTCCTTATCCTGAGCAAGATTAATCCATTCTCTACCATCATATCCCTCCTCATTCAAATCCATTCTTAATATTATCCTCCCATGTCTGAACCTCCCCAAAGTCTTTTTCCCTCAGGTCTCCCAGATGACACTCTACATGTATTTTTGGATTCGCCCATACATGCTACATACCCTGCCCATCTTAAACGTCTGGATTTAATGTTTCTAATTATGTCAGGTGAAGAATACAATGCGTGCAGCTCTGCGTTGTGTAACTTTCTCCATTCTCCTGTAACTTCATCCCTCTTAGCCCCAAATATTTTCCTAAAAACCTTATTCTCGAACCCCCTGAACTTATGGCACTGTAGGTACTTCAGATATGGCACTCCTATTTTACCTCCTAAATAGTGAAATTTAAGTTAATATTTCAGAGTAACTTCTTGTAAATTTTTTAAGCCAAGCCAACATATCTGCACATCTTTGACATGCATGTTACAGCTTCCTCCTTGTTAGTGGCCAAGTGCTTGGCATTAAAAACTAACCAACCACAAACTTAATTGAAGATGTTTGCTTATTGCAGTATTTTGTTACTTACAAATGGCTTTCAGAGAACCCAAGGTTCATTGCCGCCCTCACATAAGCCCGCCATTGGTCCCTATCCTGAACAAGTTTAATCCAGTTCCTAGCATCATATTGTGCCGTTTTGTTTCGGCACTCTGTGTTTCTTTCTTTCTTTTCTTTTTTTCTTCCTTATTTATGTCATTTTTCTTGTTAGTTACCCTTACTTCTCATAGATGGCATTCTATTCCGCCATTTTAGGCCTCTTCCTTTTATAAATAGCTCGTTTTCTTTCCGCCATTCATGGTCTCTTACTTCTCACGTATAAGGAGCCAATTTAAGTTATCACGTGACATGGGTATTAGATTTTCATTGCCCCTATTCACATTAATTATTAATTAGCGTCGGTTCTCCTGAGAGGGACGCTTGACGCGGTGCAGTCTGGGGTCGACGCTCGAAGAGTATGGTTGTGTGACAGCCGTGGAGAGCTGAGGGGTTTTTGTTTAGCGGCTATCTGTGATGGGATCACGGATAACCCAGTCTGGGCAGGGACATGTACTGCTGTAGCCAGGGCTTGATTGGGGATAGTGTCTTACTACATGCAGAAGCGTGGCCGAGCTGTGGTGTGGTGTGCTGTGTGATAACAGAGGCATGAGACTTGAAGAGAGACCATTGTTATTTGGTTTCGAGACTGGCCTACCAGGGATCATAACAGGTTTTTCTACATCAGTAATTGTATGTTTCTTTTGATTAGTCGAAGTATATTTGATTTCATACAGAGTATTAGGTAATTCACGAATAAGCTGGCATTCGTCAAGTGTATATTTTACATTGGTTGTGTTTGGTTTCGTATTAGTGCTTCCTGCCACATCCGACAAGTTTGGACTTGTCTAGCAAGTTACTTATACTTACAATCTGTGGGTATAGATGGTGTTACTATTGTGTGTAATGGTGAATGCCAGTTGAGTGACGATTATGGCAAGCTAGTTTCGATGCATTGGTGGAGTTATAGGTGGCTGTATTTCTACTGCATTCTTTTGTTCATTCTCCAATTGAATCGGTGAGTTGGAAAAGGGGTCAAGTCCATCATTTTTCAAAATGGCGTTTATTGGCGATACCTGACTGCTATGTCTGTACGCATTGTTTGGTATAACAAGGAGTCATGTCCCGTCCACAGAAGTGTGCATTAGATTAGTATTGAGTTGGAGAAGGGGTCATGTCCAGAGTTTTTTTGTCTCTCCTGAACAATTTACTATTCAGGACATGACCCCGTTTCCAACTCAACGATTCAATTAACGGAAGTGCTAATTAATAAATGTAAACAGATAGTTGATTATTTATGCTGAGTGTTTTCTTTTGTACCACCTCACTCATGAGACAATCGACCCTATCATATGATTGACGGCAGGCCAAAACTTTATCGTTTAAGTATTATTTTCTTATTATTTATACCAACTATTCAAGTCAAACAGAGGCCGACCGTTGCAATATCCCACCTCTCTCAAATCCATTTTAATATTATTCCGCCATGGTCCTTTTGAAATATTTGTAATTTTTATTACTACAATTATTCTTAAAAATAAGAAAGAATCGTAAACAAGGTGCTCTATAAGATACTATGCTCTTGTCACGAGACATAAT
Source organism: Periplaneta americana (assembly GCF_040183065.1). Classification (NCBI taxonomy): domain Eukaryota; kingdom Metazoa; phylum Arthropoda; class Insecta; order Blattodea; family Blattidae; genus Periplaneta; species Periplaneta americana. Next base: position 164,837,574 of record NC_091128.1, read on the forward strand.
CATATACTTCGCTTTTTTCGCCGTTTACTTCTAAACCTATCTCATTACTTTCTTCAAGTAAAATTCCCGTCTTTTCCCTAATAGTTTGTGGATTTTCTTCTAACATATTCAAATCATCCTCATAAACAAGCAGCTAATGTTCATTTCCAAACCCTCTCTGTTTTCCTGGACATTACTAATGGCATAATTTTACTACTTACACAGGCTTTATACGTAACATTATTAACAATCCTCATTAATATGCGTACATGAGTAAGGACTGGTGTACTGGTGTGTTAACAGGATCAGCCCATATCTACATGAACGTTTCTCATCGGCTTTTGACGCGCAGTCAGTGAGACTGGTGTCCATCAAGGGCAACCACTTCGTGCTGGTGAACAGCATGGCCATGGAAGGCGATGGCTGCTTCTTGTGCCGCCCGGCTGAGTTGCAGCTGCAGAAGATCTCCAGTGAGTCGTCTGTTGGAAGTCGCTGTTGCTACCTTGCATGCATAACTGTCCTTCATGCCTGATTTCGTGTTATTTTTATAGGGAGATTGCAGTGTACAAAGGGAGCGCGCAGATGCGACAAGGGCATGGATCTGACCCAGTATAGTCGCCCCATTTTACTGCAGGTTAGTTTATCAGTATTTGGCACCATTTTGTTACATAGTCTCACCCTGTATAAGATACAGGGTGGAAGTGAAATAGCCTTGCAGATTTTCAGAGCGAATAGCTCATGTTGTATGTAACAAAAAACTATATCATAGTGGTGGAAAGTTTATAGTCTTTTCAGAAAAAAATGTTTTTCTTAAATGTTTCACACCCTCTTATTCGGTAATTATTGCGAGTAGGATCGTGATTTTTGTCCATATCGATAAAAAATCTAATAAAGAATAATTTATCCCTCTGGCGTATTTCAATATTGTGGACGGTTTTCGTGTAAATTTAATTTTAAATCTTCAAGGTTATTTCACTTCCACCCTGTGTGTGTGTGTGTGTGTGTGTGTGTGTGTGTGTGTGTGTGTGTGTGTGTGTGTGTGTGCGTGCGTGCGTGCGTGCGCGCATTTTTATTACGTGCAAATGGTGTACTATATTTTATATTTGAATATAATAAAAATAATATTATCTAAAGTTTCATTTTACTATTTAAAGTCGGCCTGGGGGACGCAGTCGGCAGAGTGCTGGCATTCTGTGCCCGAGGTTGCGGGTTCGACCCCTGCCCAGGTCGGTGACATTTAAGTGTGTGTAAATGCGACAGGCTCATGTCAGTAGATTTATTGGCATGTAAAAGAACTCCCGCGGGACAGAATTCTGGTACATCGGCTTCACTGATTTAACCTCAGCAGTTGCGAGCCTGGTTAAATAAAACATATATATATATATTTTTTTACTCATTTAAAAATCTTCCGTTTTTTGTCCCAGCCTGTATTTTTATAAGTATTTTTGTGATAAAGTCAGAAATATTAATTAAAATTTAGGACAAGAATTGTGTACCTTGAGGTGGAATTATACGGTCACACATCGCTACTTTTGCTGCGCAACTTTTGTACTGCAGCTGCAAAAGTTGCGTGTCATGTTCACACGTAAGCCAAAAGTAGCGCGCTGCATGCTACTTTTCGTGCTGCGCAACCCGAGTGCTGCAAAAGTTGCAACTGGAGGTTGCGAGTCTGTTCACACACAAGGCGCTACTTTTGCAGCCGCAGTCATGCTGCAGGTTTCCATCTCCGTGTTGACTTCTCAATATACATTTTGTGGTTATGTTCGCATTATTAAGAAACTCATGCGAAAGCTTCCTTATCTATTATTTGCTTTTCTGTCGTATCTAGTATTCAGAAATTGACATTATTTTTACTATAAAGCTTTTAAAAACGCCTATATACTTAAATGATAACCAGCAGCATATTCACGTGATCAATGTTGGCAACCCTCCTGTTTGAAACTACACTACAGAAAATTAAAAAAGTGAATTATATCGTCAGCAATTATGCTCAGACTGTGTTGTGCATTTAATAACTGTTACAAATAATTTATTTTCATCACAGCTAACATTAAAATATATCCAAACAATAAAAGTATCATTGGCACATTTGGGTGGCAACACTGGTTGCAACCACAGAAAAAGTTTCAAGAAAACCGATATGAAAAATGCTGCGGCTGCAACCGTGAGAACCCTCTTCACACGTCGGTACTTTTAAGCTACGCGCAGCATGGAAAAGTAGCGGGCAGCAGGTTCGGCAGCCGCTACTTTTCGGGTTGCACCGTTGTTCACACGTCGCAGTACGAGAGTTGCGCAGTTTTTTGTACTGCAGCGCTGCAAAAGTAGCGACGTGTGACTGTATCTTTATTCTTGTCTTCTGCCTACAGCATTTCCCCATGTATCGAGAGTCTGATGCGGACTGCAATGAGCCTGACCAAGCCCCTGAAGACGAGAAGACACAGAAGTTTCGTGAGCGGTGGGAATGTCTCTCCAAAGAGTCTTCAGAACAGGTTTGTTTTCAGAATAGTTAGGCAACAAGTATCATGATTTACTGTCCATGTTTAGGTTAAAGCATTCTTCTCTAGAGCAAGTCTAATTCAAGTTAGTATTAAAGTTTTTTTTCTAGTCCAATATTAAGTAAGATAACTAGGGCTAGGATTTTGATGACCTATAAATAATGAAAAAAATGTCCTAAACACAACGCATTTATGATCTAAAAATCTTTCAAAAATGTTCTTAAAAATGCCCTAAAAATTGTTCTTACATAATTGGCATAGTAGGAAAGAGGTTTTGTACTACTTAATATTTAGACTAGTAACTAAATTAAATTCTACGAGTAGTACCAACATTTAAGTTTATTTAATTTTACATAATTTTTTCTAAGTGGTACACTTTAATTAATTATTTTACCTGATGCAATTTCCCTATAGCTCACCAAAGGGCCACTCTTATCCGGAATTAGCAGGTATAGAGGAGTCTATATTGAAGGGGTGGTTGGAGTGTACTACGTTAAAATGGCAATATTGTGTGTTTGCGTGCGTGCGTGCGTGCGTGCGTGTAATGCTCTGGATTTAACAATGAAGTCATCATCCTTCTTGCTTCCCAAATATTTAATGGAAGGTCCACAAATGTCCTAAGAGTTTCACAATTAGCCAGGTGCTCCATCTCCATTTCCTCTTCTCTGGTGCACAGTAAGCATTTAGGTGAATTCAGTACTCCAATACGATGGAGGTGTTTACTGAGGCAATCATGACCAGTAATCAATCTAAACATAGCCACGGGAGATTTTGGAGGTAGATCAGGAATTAGTTTTGGATCTTTGAGTGATTCTTTCCATTTTGAATTTTGATGTTTTGCCTGGCAATATTTGTGTAGAAAAACGATTAAAATATTATACAAAATAATGGGTGTTAGCCATAGGCGTAGCTCGGTCCGTTAAGGCGCTTGCCTGCCGAACCGGAGTTGCACTCGGTCGCGGGTGGTTCGACTCCCGCTTGGGCTGATAATCTGGTTTGGTTTTTTTCCGAGGTTTCTCCCAACTGTAAGACAAATGTCAGGTAATCTATGGCGAATCCTCGGCCTCATCTCGCCAAATATCATATCACTATCACCAATTCCATCGACACTAAATAACCTCGTAGTTGATACAGCGTCGTTAAATAACCAAGTAAAAAATAGAGGGTATTAATGGACAAAATATGTAGACAGATATCAAAGGAAATAAACATTATTTTATATTAATAATGTGGATTCATGGCGAAAATTAAAAGAAAATGCCTAAAAAATGTCCGAATAAAACAAGAGTTGCTCTTATGAGTTGAAACAGGCAAAAAATGCAAAAAAAATGCCCTAACAAATATGTCTTAAAACACTCAGTTTATCACATAACATATAAATACTAAAGCAGCTATATTTATGACTTAATAGAAAAAAAAATGCAATTTCATCAAAATCCTAGCCCTAAAGATAACAATATGTTTCATTTTGAATGAGGCTGTCCTTTTTTATAATGTTATCCTGACCATCCAATCAGTTTGACTCAAAATCTGTCCATTTTCCGCTGTCCTCCACAGTTGAGATCCATCTACATCATTCTAATCTTTTTCTTTAAACCTTGTCCACCCATCTGCTTTTGGTCTCTTTCCTCTTTCTATTGATTCCAGCACCTTTCTAGGTCACCATCATCTTCTGTCTTTTCCACATGATCAAACACTCTCAATCATTAGATGTAGATTCATTTTCCGGGCTGAGAGGCCGTGGTCTATTAGTTGGTTTTATACCAGACGTTTCGTCTGCAACTGCGGCAGACATCTTCAGTGGAGTGGTATCCGAGGTCGCAAGACTCTTCTCGGCGTACCTGAGGCAACCTCAGATACCACTCCACTGAAGATGTCTGCCGCAGTTGCAGACGAAACGTCTGGTATAAAACCAACTAATAGACCACAGCCTCTCAGCCCGGAAAATGAATCTACATCTATAGACTCCGGCCGTGAAAGCCTACACTGCAAGATTAATCTCAATCATTGTCCTTCCAAGGATGTCAGTATGTTCAACTCTTACTTCTTCTCTAATTTGTTCATTTTTTATTTTAGCCATTCTAGTTTTACCTATAATTCCTCTCAGAAATCTCATTCAGTATTAGGGCTATTCCATATGAAATCGATCAGTAAAAAACCTCGCATTTTTTATACTCTAATTTTTTCCCTATTTATACAAGGTCCTGAGGACAGTGCATTTTCAAAAATATACTATCGAAAGTCAAACAGTTTTCGTATTATTGAGTGACAAATTTAGCATATTTTATAAAAACAAGCCTCTTTCAGTGCTCAGAACTCTGGAACCATTTACTGCAGAACATTGAACGAGAGCTTATTTTGAAGCTGACATTTGGTAGGTTATGTTGAGAAGTAAACCTTATTTTTATTGTACACAGATAATCTGATTTTACTTACTTTTAGGCTTTTTGGCCATTTGTAAAAATGTAAAAAAATATTGAGAAAAAACCTTGTATTATTAAGAGGGATGCGGCATTGTTTGCTTAGTGGTATGGCAATAAGTTTCGAGGGTATTAAATAGATTATTTTCATACGCCTAGACTTGAACAGTGCAGTACCGCACACACTGGCCGAGAGCTGAAGATAAGCGAGCGTTGGGCGTCATTTTACTCCTGTGTTTATGAAAACCTGTGATAAAGCTAGCACAGCCATGCACTGTTAGACGACACATCACGTGTTTTTGTCTCCTGGCTTTGCTTGTCTCGGCTAGTTTCCGTCTCACAGTCAGCTGGTTAGTTCACGCTCGTACTATTTATTTTCTTTATTTGATATTTTCAATACTTTCTTATCAACATACCATCAGTAAAAAATATGTGTTTATTTGTATTTTCAATGCGGAATCTAACCATATATTTTTAAAATATTTTTCCTTGGCAAAGGCATCTTAATGAGGAAAAATCTAAATTTCTCCATTTCCATAAAAAGTAAGAAAATCTGTTTATATGTCAATATAAACTTTAATTTCTCAGCATCAAACTAAACCATGATTTTGATCATTGGGTGAAAGGGTTTCGGAGCCACAACAGTTTAAAGTTGCTAATTTTATGAAAATGCGATAAATTTACATATTTTAAATTTAAACACTATGAAGTTCTGATGCCTCAAACTTTGCACAAAGCATTGTATCACAGTTCTCTACGTACAAAAAAAGTTTCATTATATTTGAAAATTGTAAGGTCAATTTTCTCTATATTTCGGTCGATTTGAGATGGAATAGCTCATTAATAGAACTAATTTTTCTATACATCTTACTTACACAACTTTTGACACTATGAATACAATTTATGGTGATTACTAAATATACAGATACACAAAAACACACCCACAACAAATCCTCAACACACAACTGAATTTCAGAACACACACACTATTCGACTTCACACTACACAACACAAACGCACCCCCACTGGGGGGTGAAAACACAAGAAGACGCAGTACTTCAATAGTGAAGCCGAAACTAGTCAGCTAGATATTTAAAAACTTAGTTCAAATTAACATGGAAAGTAATCACCATATATCGTATTCCTAAGTAATTCTTTTCTTTTTCTTTCTTTATATTGCTTAAACTCCTCCTTTTGCACTGACTTACAAACCAAAAAACAAAATCCAAGGAGATACACTATCCTAGCTAACAAAGTACTATTGGAATGCTGTATGAAAAATAAAAGAAATCCAAAATCGAGAGCATTAGCAAACAACAATAATCCAATACAGTCTGTCCGAATGGTTATGTCGCATCCTGGTTTCTGCTAGCCTCTCTGTAAAGGCTAGTGCCTGGACTATTAGGCTCTTTCCTGAAAATATTTGCTGTACTGAATTGGAAATCTAGGTAATTATTATTAATATTATTATTATTATTATTATTATTATTATTATTATTATTATTATTATTATTATTATTATTATAAAACTGTTAACTAACTGTCGCGTGATTTCCCCCCTTTCGACGACCCTGTGACATAATCACTCGGATGGACAGTAGGGAAGGGCATATCTTTGGACCAACATTAGACTCTCAAAATGCGGGCATCCCTTCCCATGTGGTCAGCATAATGTAGGGGTACCATGGAAATGTCACAGGACAAGTATAAGAGAAAAGGCAAACACCCTGTCCCATGTAATGGAGATAAATCTCCACTCATGCTGGGAATCGAACCACAGATTGCTTGGTTGGGAAGCACACGTGCTATCCATATAAAGTTCTTATGTAATTATATTTTATAAGAAAAACATTTTATGTCTTTCCTGATGGATGTAGGAAACTAGCTGACTCATTGTCACTTTGGCTGATTATTGTTTTCAGCTGTTTGACATACTGAAGCCCCGTCTTGTGGTGACTGGGCATACACATCATGGGTGCCATCGCATACACAGGGAAGACATTCATGAATGGACTCTGCCTTCTTTCAGTTGGAGAAATAAGGATAATCCTAGCTTCATGCTTGTAAGTTTCATTCATTTAATTTATTTTCATTTGCTTTTAATTTAATTTGGTGTCAACGTGTGTACAACACAGTTATATTATGCAAAACAGTAATTGTGTTACCACACATGTAATATTATCTGAACATTATACTGTACTTACTTAATTAATTAATTAATTGATTCATTCATTTCTTCATTCCTCCATTCTTTTATTCATTCATTCATCCATTCCGTTATTCATTTCTTCACTCCTACATTCTTTTACTCATTCATTCTTTTATTCATTCATTCATTCATTCATTCATCCATTCATTAATTCCTTCTTCCATTTATTCATTCATTCTTCTATTTAGTCATTCATTCCTCCATTCATTCATCCTTCCATTGATTCATTCCTCCATTCATTGATTCATTCTTCCATTAAATAATTAATTAATTAATTCATTCATTCATTCATTTTATTTAGTAATCCATTCCTCCATTCATTGATACATTCTTCCATTCATTAATTCATTCTTACATTCATTCACTCATTCATTCATTCTATTTAGTAATCCATTCCTCCATTCATTGATTCATTCCTCCATTCATTAATTCATTAATTCATTTTATTTAGTAATCCATTCCTCCATTCATTGATTCATTCTTCCATTCATTCATTCTATTTAGTAATCCATTCCTCCATTCATTGATTAATTCTTCCATTCATTCTATTTAGTAATCCATTCCTCCATTCATTGATTCATTCTTCCATTAATTAATTAATTCATTCATTCATTCATTCTATTTAGTAATCCATTCCTCCATTCATTGATTCATTCTTCCATTAATTAATTAATTCATTCATTCTATTTAGTAATCCATTCCTCCATTCATTGATTCATTCTTCCATTCATTCTATTTAGTAATCCATTCCTCCATTCATTGATTCATTCTTCCATTAATCAATTAATTAATTCATTCATTCATTCTATTTAGTAATCCATTCCTCCATTCATTGATTCATTCTTCCATTCATTCTATTTAGTAATCCATTCCTCCATTCATTGATTAATTCTTCCATTAATTAATTAATTAATTAATTCATTCATTCATTCTATTTAGTAATCCATTCCTCCATTCATTGATTCATTCTTCCATTCATTCTATTTAGTAATCCATTCCTCCATTCATTGATTCATTCTTCCATTAATTAATTAATTAATTAATTCATTCTATTTAGTAATCCATTCCTCCATTCATTGGTTCATTCTTCCATTCATTCTATTTAGTAATCCATTCCTCCATTCATTGATTCATTCTTCCATTAATTAATTAATTCATTCATTCATTCTATTTAGTAATCCATTCCTCCATTCATTGATTCATTCTTCCATTCATTCATTCTATTTAGTAATCCATTCCTCCATTCATTCTTCCATTCATTGATTCATACTTACTTACTTACAAATGGCTTTTAAGGAACCCGAAGGTTCATTGCCGCCCTCACATAAGCCCGCCATCGGTCCCTATCCTGTGCAAGATTAATCCAGTCTCTATCATCATATCCCACCTCCCTCAAATCCATTTTAATATTATCCTCCCATCTACGTCTCAGCCTCCCTAAAGGTCTTTTTCCCTCCGGTCTCCCAACTAACACTCTATATGCATTTCTGGATTCGCCCATACGTGCCTTATTGTAGGGATTCGTAACAAGCAGTTTTTTTACGGTGATGGGTTGTTAGCCCTTTGCCCAACCCCCAAGCTGGAGGACCTCCCCTTATTGGCTGTCCACGACTGCTTATTCAATATATTCGCAGCTACCCTCCATATCTAGAGGCCGTCTCCTCTATCCGCAACCTGAGGACGCGCCATGCCGTGGTGATAGAGACCTACAATACATGACATTCATTGATTCATTCTTCCATTAATTAATTAATTCATTCAGTCATTCATTCATTCTATTTAGTAATCCATTCCTCCATCCATTCATTCACTCCATTCATTCATTTATTCATTCATTCCTCCATTCCTCAATTAATTCATTCATTCATTCCTCCATTAATTAATTAATTCTTCCATTCATTCATTCTTCCATTATTCCTACACTCACTCACTCACTCACTCACTCACTCACTCACTCACTCACTCGCTCGCGAAATAATACGAAGAAAAGAATTTATTAAAATTTTAAAATGAATTGCAGCAATACTTACTGTTTTATTTATAAAGTCTTCACAATAATGTATTTTTATGTAATATTTTCATAATTTCAGTTTTTTATGGCACATTTCATTCCACCATTTTGTCAACAAATGAGTGCAGCCATGTGTTTATCATCTAAATTGTAAGAACTGAAAATTTGTAATGAAAATGCTGCATTTACCGGAATATTTTGTACTGTAACACTGCATTAGTAGTGACCTGTGACCACACCTTCAGACACTCAATAGAAATGTCAATATCCTGATCGATTTCATCCATCCCATCTGGTCTTTCCACTCCCCATTTTCCCTCTGTTACAGCTTTTGCATTCAAATGATATTGGGAAGCCTTTTGGTGGTTGCGTTGTTGTTGCAGGCTGTCTTCTCTCCAAACAACTTCGCAATTTCCAAGTGCTACATGCCGCAGGAGTCCACAGTCCTCTGGCTGTACATGTCTGGTGCGGCACTCATAGCCTGCTGCCTGGTGCTCACGTATCGAAGGTTATGTCGACGCGCACGATGGTTCAAGACTAACTAGTAAGCAATGCTGGTATACATGTACATTCTTCTCCAGACTGATATTTATAAACGAGAGCATTTATGTGTAGTGCAAGAGTGGCTTTACAACCTGCAATTGACAGCGATGAGACAATTACAGGACATTGGGTGTACAGATTATTTTAAAAGCTCTACTGAATTTTACTTTTGTGCGAGATCGTGCATATTTGTTTGTTTTCCGCACAAAACCAATCCGCGGAAAGTCTAAAATTCCACATTCAGTATTCCCAACCTAACACACATAACAATTTCCCTCTTCTTACCGCTTAAGTGACATATTGATTTTACTGCTTTAGGCTTTTAACATATTATTTTTAGAGACGTTCAATATAGTAACAATTATAAATTGGAAACTTACCACTGCAATTTCACCTAAATTGCACTGTTAATTATTGTTTTTAAATATTTGCAAAAATTAAGTAAACTCTACAACTCCACTAAAGTTACTGCATTCGTGATGCAAGTAACATTAAGGAAGCCGTGAAAAAATCAACAAACTTGCCGATGTTATTACTGCAATATGTTATATAAATAATATTGTTAAAATATTAAAATGAAAAATAAATCATTACATAACCTTACCGTTTGTTTTAAGTTCGCATTTATAGACTGGGGGAAAAAAAAGACAGACGTAATATATCACGGCCTGCTGGAGTATAGTAAACACAGAAAACATTTTAAAGCAACATGTTGAAGATAGATATTTTTGTTTTGCAAATTTGCCGTCATTGAACAGAAACCAAGATGGAGATTTCATTGCAACTAATTAGAAATTCCTCTTTCATGTATGTAATAAACGATCTTCGCACAAAATAATGTACGATACACGAGCGGTATGTTTTCTTTCACTTCTCGGAAATTAAAAAAGCTCAACTACATTTCGCTTTTTCAAACTTTTCCTCGAACATGAAAACTTCAACATACCGCTCTTGTAACGCATATTACTATTTCATTATCATGGTCATTCTCCTGCATGTGCCGGGTTAAGGGTTTGATTTCTGCTGAGAGTGAATAATTTTTTATGTTACATTATAACACACCTTTCAAAATACACAGAAAACCAACCACCACCACCACACACGTACACAACACATCTAATCACCCCACACAACACAAACATGCTGCATTCAGGACAATGGTACACAGATTACTCAACATACCCATGAGCCAACAACACTACAATGAAGAAGTGAACACAATCAAATACATAGCACAAGAAAATGGTTATAACCCAAACATAATAGACAACACCATAAGGAAGACAAAACAAAAACTCAATAAACACAAAAACACACAACACAAACACAAGAACACAAGAAATACATCACACTAACATACGAAAACAAAAACACACACAAGATCGCAACCTCATTCAGAAAACAGAAATACAACATAGCATACAGAACAGAAAACACACTACAAAGACATCTCAACACACAAACAACACAAACAAATAAATACAACCACACAGGCGTATACAAACTCACATGCAATAGTTGCGACAGTTTCTACATTGGACAGACAGGCAGATCATTCCAAACTCTTTACAAAGAACACATTAAAGCAATAACCAGAGGACACAATACATCTACATATGCAGAACACATAACCAATGCTAACCACACACACAATAACATAAATACTGACATGGAAATCCTACACATGCAACCCAAAAACCAAAAACTCAACACACTAGAATAATATGAAATATACAGACATACTAAAACACAACCTAATCAAATTCTCAACACACAGATCAATTTCAGAACACACACACTATTTGACACAACTCTTCATCACATGAACGCACCCACACAACAGGCAGTGAAGTTGAGATAGCGCCGAGACACAGAAGGCTCTGAGGATGGTGTCAAGTAGCACCGAAACAGCTGTAAGCCGCACATGCTTACATAATTAACATGGGTAAGATCGCCATTTAATCAATTATTTAATTTTTTATGCTGAAGAAACTTATAATACAGCTTTCTTTGGTTGAGGAAATGAAGTTGGTCTCATGTAGTGAATTTACTACGTGTAAAAGTTTCCCTTGTTCATAAATAAAGATAAATGAAGACAGATTATATGTCCAGGCCCTTCATTACTATTGATAACAAATATCACCACTTTACTGATTGTGGAGACCTCTGTCGAGAAGAGTGGGAACATGTCAATTCATATTCTTGTTGGGCCAGAGTTACCCGTGTGATCATCCTGCCAATGTATAAACTAAAATGATTATAAATTGCTTTGAGATCATTTATTGAAAAGAGCAAAACTTAGTTGTCAAGTTTCCAGTATTAGAAAGCAGCTAGCTGCCTTCTCAAGTATAAAGAGACATCTTGTGAGAGTAAAAAAAAATGAATTGCACATTTTATTATTCTTGAGACCGCTAATGTCGTTTTTAGCATTTTGTCTATTTCTGTTTAGGGATTTCCTTTAACCTAGACATGCTTGAAGGTTTTTTTTGAAGTACTTTATTTGTTTTTGAAATGGTTTACACTTTATTGACGTTCAATGGACATATCGTGCGAAAATAATAGTTTTTATTTTCCATGTTGAATCTTCCGTACACTACTTTTAACACTTGAATATAAATAATTGATTAAATGGTGATCTTACTCGTGTTAATTGTGTAAGGATATGCGGCTTACAGCTGTTTCGGTGCTTCTTCACACCATCCTCAGAGCCAGACATACTAACACACTAAAACATGCCCTGATCAAATTCTCAACACACAGATCAATTTGAGAACACATACACTGTTTGACACCACATTTCAACACTTTTCAACAATCGAACGCACCCACACAACAGGCAGCGAAGTTCGAGATGACGCCGAGATCTAGTAGGCTCTGAGGATGGTGTGAAGAAGCACTGAAACAGCTGTAAGCCGCACATGCTTACATAATTAACACGAGTAAGATCATCATTTAATCAATTATTTAGTTTTTATTTACTAAGGCCGCGAGAAACCAAGCAACCCATATACAAGTTGTTAACAAAGTAACGCATAATTTATTGCAGTAATTAAAATCGAATGAGAGGATTTGGGGCAAAAAGCTTTTATGTTATGAAAGATAGTAATTATTGTATATTAACAATTTAACATAAAGCATCGAATGCATGTGGGATTTTTACAAGAATGTACTCTTAATATGAATAGTTCACATCAGGTAATGAACCGTTTCTAAAGGGTTTCCTCTTATGACGTCATGATGTTTTAGGCCTGAATTACAGGAAGTTAACAACAAGCAATTTAATACTGCACAAGGAGCAAACAGAAACTGATTGAGCGACCAACATTTCCATCTCTGCTTTGGTTAGTGTTTTGAGTGGTGACCTACCATTACACTAGTTCCTTGCTGTGGCATCACTCCTCATTGCAATGGTCGGCTATTGACCTCACAAATCACATTCAGTTCTCTTTCACACTTTGCATAATAACACATGTATTGAGCATATGTCTCTTTCAAGTCCATGTCAAAGCACAACCGAATAATATTATTTTTTAAAAATATATTGTGACTCCCCCCATGGATTATAATAAACTCTTCCAAGTACATTATGTTTACAGGGTGAACCGTAAATAGTGTCATTAATTTCAGGGGGTTGTTCTTTGAGATATTTCAAACAAAAAAGTTTAATACAATTTGGCTCGTTTTTGCTTCCTTTTTGATATAAAAATTTTATATGAAAAACATTTCATAGCGTGTTTTGGGAAAGCTATTTATTTAATTCCCAATATGCTCAGTGAATTTAAGAGAGCAGAGTATTATGGGAATAGATTTATTGAAAGATTTTAGTTTTGTCCTTTAAATGTGCAGAAATTTGATCTGAACAAATGTAACATTATAAAATTCGTTTTCAGAATGTGCAGAAATTTGATCTGAACAAATGTAACATTATAAAATTCGTTTTCAGAATGTGCAGAAATTTGATCTGAACAAATGTAACATTATAAAATTCGTTTTCAGAACGAAAAGTTGCATTTGTTTGGATCAAATTTCTGCACATTTAAGGACAAAACTAAAATTCTTTCAATCATTTATTATCATAATACACTGTTCTCTTAAATTTTGACTCAGCATATTGGGAACTATAGTCCCATCGCTCTAATTTCCGGCAGCCAATCATGTTGCAGGTCGGCTACATTTAAACATGTGCGTGTTGGGATTCACTGATGAAGTTATTTATTTCTTAAGGCTCGATAAATACTTAATATAATCGCCCACCATTTCGGCTCTTTCGTTGGCATTCGCAGAAAGCACACGAAGACGTTATTTACCGCTCAATTATTTGCTGAATTACAGTGCGTTTGGTTTATTATCATAGGAGCTACGACATGATAATATTTAACGGTGTGGCAAATAGATTCCTCGTATGGTAGCTCAGCAACGAAAGAACAAAAATGGCGAACGATACTCCCTACCTAGACTTTATAGAGCCTTCACTTCCTAAGACGTAAGCAAAGAGGAGGAGTCACGCCGGGAATAGCAGCGTCGCGAATATAAATCAATGGCTTTCCAAAAACACACTTTGAAAACCATTTTTATCTCTAAAAGGAAGCAAAAACGAGCAAAATTGTATTAAAAGTTTTTGGTTTGAAATATATCAAAGAATAACCTCTTGGATTTAATGAATTATTACGGTTCACTCTGTAGATGTGGACACCCCTTTTGTATGGGAATGGACTTGTTCACATTGTTCAGTTTATCGATATGACATAAGGATTTCCAAGGCAACCAAATTCGAATGACGTCAGTGTAATGAAACATTCAAATTCTTTCATCTTTTTCTGTTAATAAAAGTTCAGTATAGATGTTACACATTAAAATGAATACTTGTCTTGTCGTTGCGGTTGTAATGTCCTCTTGTATATATGTATCCAGTAGTATTTGATATGATGATTCATGTATTTTTTTAAGACTTATTGAAGGCTGTTCATTGTAGTATAGAAGCAAGGAGTTATGGCCTGTTCTTGTATACAACACATTGGCTGTGTCGTTATGTTCAAAGTAACTAGTCATGAATAACTGGACCTCTGTGTGTTCTGTACACCGAATATGAAATTTCTGTCATTCTCTTTGGAGATGTGGAATTTAAAATGGAGGCTCATTCTTGTCATTCTACTTGGGAAGGACATGGTGCCATACAGGAGGGGAATGCCACAACAGTTTACATGTGTCTGTGTGTATGCATATCAGTGTTCTCATATCTATGTTTGTACAGGTTATTAGATTTTGTATCGAATTGTACATAATATATTATTGCTGTTGAGTAACACATAAAGTGGCAGAGTAGTATGAAGTGAACCCAGAAAGTAAGTTCTGTTTAATGGCAAATTTGCTGTAATTGGTAGATTGAGACCTGCAAACGGTAAGATTATTTTTTTGTGAAAAAGATGTGTTATATTAAAAAAAAGAAGAGTGTTATTTTTATAAAAACGAGGTTATCTTGAATGTTCGTTATAAAACAAAGACGACTTACCTATCCAAGCCAAGAACCAAACTAATGTATCACTACGCCATGGTAAACAAAAAAAAAAAGATCAAGTACACATTAATGTATAAACACATTAGATTTCTTTTAATATAGCGTAATGGATTACATTACATTGATTTGAATTAAAATAAGATGTGTAAAAACGTTAGTTATAATTAAATATTTACGGGACTATATTTTATAGCGTAGTTTGGTTTTGGCTTTAAACAATCGCAAATCAGTCAGTGACGTCATATTATTTTGGCCTAGTATGGTTCTTGGCTGTTACACATACAATTATTTCTCAAAAGAAATAAATGCCATTGTAGCTACATTTTGTTCTTTCACATATTATAATATATAATAAAAGTGAGTTCATACAATATCCTTAGAGGAAATAAAGAAATATTGTCATTACCAAGTAGTTGACAAAATAACTAAAACAAAAGTCACGAACATATTTTTTCAACAATATTGAATAAAATTTTGCTGCATATTTCGTATTTTTTTTACTGTAGAGGCAGTATATTTCATGGCTATTAACATATTTTGCACAATACTTCAAATTTCGTGATTTTGTTTTGCTTAAATATTGTATTTTTGGTATCTAAGGGCCGTGTTCATAGACATTTTGCAGCACGTGCTACGAGCGTACTAAGCTAGCCTCGGCCATCCACTGGTTACTAGTACAGAATTCAAATCATATCCTATCGCTAACACTGGTTTATGAATACGAAAAACGCTGATCATCCACCGGAAACCCGCGCTAAAAATGTCTTTGAATATGGCCCTAGAAGTTTAAATGTAACAAAGACGGTCAATTTGTATTGCAGTAGAATCATGTTTTGGAGTTCTAATTACCCAAGAAAACACTGCAGATGCGGATATGAGGCAAAAAATTGCTGGGGGAAATAGATGCCTGAGAGCCCTTAACAAAACTTTGAGAGCAAGATGCATAAGTAAAAAAGCAAAACTCACATTATATAAAACAGTCGTAAGACCAATTGTGCTTTATGGCAGTGAAGCTTGGACTCTGTCGAAGAAAATGGAACAACAACTGATGACATGGGAAAGGAAAATTCTAAGGAAAATCTATGGTCCTAAATATGAGAATGGGCACTGGAGGATTAGATATAATACAGAGCTGAAAACTCAATATAAATCACCAGATATTGTTGCTGAAATCAAAGCCCGTAGGTTGGAATGGTTAGGACATGTAATCAGGATGAATGATCAGAGAATACCAAAAAAGATTCTAAACACAAAACCAGAAGGCAGGCGCAATATTGGCAGACAGAAACTAAGATGGTTGGATGGAGTGGAGGAAGATTTAAGGCAGTGACCGGCATGTTCCGTGCTCTGTGACGTCATACGACGTAGCCACTTTGCTCGGTAATCTCTGCATACTGAGCACAGCGTGGAGAGAAGGTTCATCTGAACAGTGGTGGTGCGGCGCCTATGCACTGACAGAGCGCGAACCATTCTTCTGAGATAGTATGGGAACAGCACAATTATAATACATTTGTACGAAAACAAAACTGTACAACCTTGATAAATCAATGTAACAAAATATATTGGTTTGTAATCAAATTTAATGTACTTACAATAATATGAAACTCATAATACAGCCACCTGCAGAAGCGTTTGCATATATAAATGAAATTCCGAAACTGCTATAAACATACAAGCATATAAATAAATACTTTAAGCAGTACTGCAACACTTTGTCTACTCGGAAACTTGAAAACAGTTCAAGTGTTTTTAACACACATTTCTCTACATAATATACAGATTAAACTACATAGGCCCTATCTTGGTGAGTAGTATGCAAAGTATATTTCAACTTTTGAAACACACCATCACTTTGTGTCACTACCGTGCCCAAGCTAAACGCTTTGTCGAGATTTTTTTCCTCTTTTTTCGCACACTAATTTTGCAATATTTGGAGTCATAATCTGGCTAACACACAAGCGAAGAATATGTTTCAAGTTCAGATCAGACAGGTGGTTTCTATGTTGTGGTTTGCAGATCTTCATACAAGAAAAGAACTGTTCACATACATACGTAGATCCGAATATGCTCAACATCCTAGCAGCAAATTTATGCAATCGAGGGAATCTTGCTTGGGGAAATCTTCTATAAAATGTAGATAGATCCTTTTTGTTTTCAAAGCGGTCTTTCATTTCAATATCATTTTGCAAATCAATGACTTCCAGTTGCAATGATGATGGAACACTGTCAATATTCACTGAAAATGTTGTCGCAAATATGGAAATATCAGATTGAAGATTTGCAAACTCTTGAAATCTGCAATCAAATTCCTGACTCAGCTCTTCTAATATTTGTACATACTTATTCGTGCCTGTAATTGGGTGACATACTGTAGACAGACTCCACTGCTCGCTCTCCCAAGCTCTTGCGATCTGACTGGCTCTTACGTCACAACTGCAGCATCTGCCGGCCACTGATTTAAGGACTCTAGGCGTGAGAAGATGGAGGCAGAAGGCTCTGGTTGGACAGGAATGGACCAAGATCCTAAGGGAGGCCAAGGCTAGACTACAAGGGCCGTAGTGCCAAAGAAGAAGAAGAAGAAGAAGAAGATTCATGTTTTCGAAACATATATTTTGACATGTTTGTAACTGGTAATAATCTTTTTTTTTCCCATGGGTTTCATAGCTCATAACGCCCTTCCTAAAAGCTTTATTGGGTTATTCTTCATCTTCCTGTTTCTGTAGAACTGTGTTTTCTATGTGGTGTTGTAGAAAATTTCGCGCATATCGCTTTTACCAAAAAATATGATCCCTTCTCATTGGTGATCTCGTCTTGTGAGACAATTATCATAGCAGGGCACAGGATATTGTAGATCCTATTCATAGAATTTTGGGCACTTTTAAATATACTCTGTAACTCGTCGTCATTGTCGAACTTCTGACAGACAGGTAATTTCTTCAAGGTACGAACACCTTTTACAACAAAACCAAAGGTCCCGGGTTCGATACCCGGCTCCGGAACAATTTTTCCCTCGAAATTATTCAAATCAACTTTACAGGGAGTTATACCTGAAATCTTGATTTGCATAATACACGTCACTGTTCGTTAACAGAAAACCACAATTTAAGTCACACGGAGTTAGTGTGCACTCGAAGTTGGTTGCTTGACGGTTGTCAGCCCACTTTGAGGTCTGTGGATATAGAGGGAAAAATTGGATCGGTGTCGGTTAGAGTTCCCGAGTAGCTCAGTGGTAGAGCGTTGGTACGTTAAACCAAAGGTCCCGGGTTCGATACCCGGCTCCGGAACAATTTTTCCCTCGAAATTATTCAAATCAACTTTACAGGGAGTTATACCTGAAATCTTGATTTGCACCTTTTACAACAATTTAGCATTCATTGGTGCCTCAAGATCATAAATATCTTACTGTAGGTAAGCAAAAAAAAGAGAAGCCGCGTCATATGTTAACCTTATGTTATGAAAATATTTCTTTTATTCAGAATCAACAATACTTACTTTCTGGGTACACATTGCAAATCCTTATACAATTAATATTTAAAATTTTCAGTTACCAAGAAGTATAATGGGAACTTGAAATCGCTTTGTGGCATTGTAAACACCATATTTTTATGGTGTTGTGTTAAGGTTATACAAAGTCTTTTTATATTCTTGCATTATTTTATTTCTTACATTTCTATTTATGTCTCCTCTTCCTGCATTAAAGGAACTGATTACTATTGTATATCACGTGTTTACCAGCGTTTATTACAGCTCAATGCTTCAATTCATCTGATAGTAATGCGTGGGAGTTAATTTCTTTTTATTTATTTACTTATCAGAGCTTCCTCAAATTAGAGGCTGCCATTAGACAAAGCATACAAAACAATACAAGAATAAATAGATGATGAGAGCTAAAAGAGTAAGAAAAAAGGCAAACAAATACAAAAACAAACAATGGCAGTTTACAGAAGAAAAAAAAAAATTTCAAGTAAAGAATCAATGAAAGCTAAGAAGGAAAAATAAAAATGATAAATGTGCGTCAATTTTTTCCATACACTGAATTAGAGTCCATATATGTGGTTCCGTAAAAGTTTGACTGACTCTCTAATTATGAGGAGGGCCAGTTTATTCAAAAAGATTTGTGCACTCCTAGGGTCTTACAGAATTTAGAAGAGAAGTTGGGTATCGTTCCTCTTGCTCCAAACATCAATCCCGTAACACTGATATCGTGAAGTTGGTATTTATCTTTATAATACGGGATGGTTGGAACGTAGATTGTTCGTTTCTCCTCATGTACGTCTTCGGGCTGTCCTTTGTACGTTTCAAACCTGATGGTGGGGTCGATTATCATACCCTGAGAAAGGGATTCGCTAATGGCGATTATGTCAATTCGTCTGTTACTGCCATTGTCGGCGGTTCCGTGGACTTCTTCATAGACGGTGTATTTTAGTTTTCTAAGGGCATCGGCCAATTTAGTTGTAATTGCATGGTGCCTATGTATACGCAATGTTTCGCCATAAGGGCAGGCTCCCAGGACATGTCCAAGGGTTTCTATCTCACTGAGGCATCGCCTGCAGTGGTTGTCCTGAGACCTACCGGGTATGGCTCTTACAGCGCTTACGTTGGCAGTCATCTTGATAGCCTCCTTCCATTCACCGCTAGTCGTTCCATCGGGCTTAGTTATCCATTTGTTAGAGGGAGTGAATTCAGTGTACAGAGTAACGCCTTTTCCCTTTTGAGGTAAGTTGCACCATGCGTTGTACTCTCGCTGGCGTAATTCGGTCCTAATTTTTCTGGTGTTTATTACTCCACTCGTAGAAGTTAGGTGTTCAGTTTCATAGATTTGAAGGTTGTTCAAACAATGTTTAGCTTCCTCCATTAATTGTGGAATAATAATAATTTCTTGCATAAAAGATGTAGACGAAGAAATGTTATGTCAGTGTCTATAACACGTCACTCTCGCTGCCTGTAGTTAGTGATATATTTTGGACTTTGTAATGCGTTTGTCACTTTCACGATTACTTGGACATATTGATGTCATTTTGTCGACAAACATTGTAAGAAATATAGGAAACTAGTGGCCTGTGCAGCAAATGCTGCAAACTAAGTTTATTAGAAGTTCAAATAAAAATTTTTCAGATTTATTTTCAACTAGCCGTACCCGTGCGCTCCGCTGCACCCGTTAGAAATAAATATAAAGTAATTACATAATTAAAATAGGACATTTGATCCAGGGAACATTCGTGTTTGATATAAGGATAAATCGTTTATTATGTTACTTAATTTAAATTGTATTTGCATAATTAAAATGCGATCATTTTGATCCAGAGACCACTCATTTTGTCATAAAAATTATTTTAGGAAATACAGGAAATGAATGTACAGAATAGCCTATCAAGTTTTCTGTGCATAAGAAGCTATTTTAATCTTACCTGTCTTGGATTCACTCAGAAGTTACTGTAATAACATTATAGCATTATGTCCATCTAGAGAAACTATACTTTCCAATGGTGAATTAATAATTAATTATACAAATCGGTTAATTTAGCTTCCGATATTACTTCATTCAAACACAGAAACATTATCTGTAGGCTATCTTTCATAGCTTTCGATTGTTGCTGTCCAAGGCCCCTTATAGACGAAGTCATTTGTTTTTTAATTCATTACACGGCCTTGTATGGCAGTTATTTTAATTTTAAAACTCATTTATCTCATTAAATATCAGTCCTATCAAAATTTTTCAAGGAATAAAACTTATCGCAAATTATTTTTAAATAAACGTTTGTTATGTAACATTTTTCACAAAAATCAATAATAAGCGAGATATTTCGATTTATTTAATTCAGGCCCCCTTATAACCCCCTTTTAAATAATGTATTTTGAATGTGATATAGCCTAAAATCTAAGTTACAACGAACTTAATTTATATTTCAATTTTCATCGAAATACGTTCAGCCATTATCGCGTGAAAAGGTAACAAACATACAGACAGACATACAAACAAAAATTTCAAAAAAGCTATTTTCGGTTTCAGGGTGATTAATTATATATGTTAGGGCCAATTATTTTTGGAAAATCGAAAAATACCAGAAAAATTTCGGCTACAGATTTATTATTAGTATAGATGAAGAATACCAGACATTTTTAAAATTATTTGCTTCCATAATAATAAAACATACTCCTTCTGAATGGTTTTTTTATGCCAAATACTTTTTCTTGAAACTATCCATCTTAGTTTTTGAGTTTCAACACGAAAACGCAAGTAACAATGTCAGGACGATCAGTGGGTTTTTCATGTGGGACTAAAGTAATATCTATTTCAGATCATTGTGGATTGTAGGTGAAAGTTAAAAAATGTCAGGTTTGCTATGCTTTCGAACAATAGCTATAGTATCTTGGTATAGCTGCTGCATGTAGAGCTTGAAATGAAGAGGGTAAAATCATTTTATCCTGCTAAGAGATCTTGCTGAAATGATCGAGAGACTACAAAATTTTTGCAGGCCTCTTATTTTATCAGTAAGTAATACCTTTTGGTCTTTCCTTAGGAACTGTAATTTTTGCGCTCTTTCGAGCCAATACTGAAATAAATATAAATATCTACATCACACCATCATTAAGAATATGAAAAAGACCCAACCCCACTTGATTAATAACTATAAATAATTTGATTTTTGAAAACAATATTATCTTACGTAAGTCTTGTAGTTATATATATAGCCGCCACTCAGTAAATTATAGAAATGAATATGTAATTTAAAATATTCTTTATATCTACTTATATATCCCCAAAACATTTCACTTTCATATCATTAATATAGCATTAATATGTATAATTAATGAAAAATAGTCACATCATGGCATTAACTATAATATTTCATTTCTAATGGTAATAATGTCATCAAACCACCTCAAGTTTTGTATATTTTGATATCCAATACACAGATGTACTCAGAAAATTACACACCGCAGAATCAGACCTGTAAATTATTTTTAGTAAGTCTTGAAGTTTTTAATAACCAGTTGAATTTGAACTCTAAATATGTCAGCAATCCTGCAGGTCATGCCTTCGTGAAATAGCCTATTGTTTATTGTAGTGTGTGTTTTGTTTTATTCTGAAATGCAATTCCCAAAACTGACGAAAGATGGATTTTGGAAAATAGAAAAATTATGTAGCAAAACTAACGCTTCACTGAAAGTTACTTTTTTTCTGAAAAACTTTGGGTTCCAAGCATCAGAATGAGGGGTTATTCTTTAAAATCCATTCAGCCGTTTTCCCGTAATTTCTGTTACCAGTTCAAATTATATATATAGATAATTATTTACTTACTTACTGGCTTTTAAGGAACCCGAAGGTTCATTGCCACCCTCACATAAGCCCGCCATTGGTCCCTATCCTAAGCAAGATTAATCCAGTCTCTACCATCATATCCCACCTCCCTCAAGTCCATTTTAATATTATCTTCCCATCTATATCTCGTCCTCCCCAAAGATCTTTTGCCCTCCGGCCTCCCAACTAACACTCTATATGCATTTCTGGATTCGCCCATACGTGCTACATGTCCTGCCCATCTCAAACGTCTGGATTTTATGGTCCTAATTATGTCAGGTGAAATATATAGATAATTATAAGATAATATTCCCACATTGTAACAGTAAACAGAATTAATTGATCAAAAAAGCCCATGCCATGGTTTATCTTGTGGTCTTGGCATGCCGAATTTCGACTGTTGCAAAGCAATAATCCTCTTTTATGAAAGAAGCTGTCACATAAATTGATACGTCTGTGATAGATCAAGAGATTATGACTTATCAAACCCTTCATTAACTATAGCTTGGTATAGAAGAAAAACGAACAACTGAATGTAGTGAACAATTCAATGAGATAGCTAACAGAGCCTAAACTAGAACATAGGTTGGCTGCGCCTGACCAAGGAATTGCGTGTGTACTGTGATATCTAGAGCCAGAATTTATATAAAGTGAACCGTAAGTAATGTATTGATTTCAGAGGATTATCCCTTGAGATATTTCAAACAGGAAAGTTCAGTACAACTTTGCTTGTTTTTGCTTCCTTTTCGAGATAAAAATTGTTCTATGTGAAACATTTCATACCGGTAGTGTGTTTTGGAAAGCAATTGATTGAATTCCCAATATGCTCAGTCAGTTTAAGAGAGCAGTGTATTGTGATGATGAATGATTGAAAGAATTTTAGTTTTGTCTTTTAAATATGCAGAAATTTAGTCCGAAGAAATGTGATGTTTGAATAATTTCAAGGGAAAAATTGTTCCGGGGCCGGGTATCGATCCCGGGACCTCTGGTTGAACGTACCAGCGCTCTGCCAACTGAGCTACCCGGGAAAGGTTGAGACGGTGTCGGGTGGAGTTCCCGGGTAGCTCAGTTGGCAGAGCGCTGGTACGTTCAACCAGAGGTCCTGGGATCGATACCCAGCCCCGGAACAATTTTTCCCTTGAAATTATTCAAATCTGCTTTACAGGGAGACTAGATTTGCACAATGTGATATTTGTTCGGATAAAATTTCTGCACATTTAAAGGAGAAAACTAAAATTCTTTCAATCATTTATTATCGTAACACACTGCTCTCTTAAATTGACTGAGCATATTGGGAATTCAATTAGTGGCTTTCCTAAAACACGTAATGAAATATTTCTCATAAAACTATTTTCATCTCGAAAAGGAAGCAAAAACGAGCAAGATTGTATTAAACTTTCTGTTTTGAAATATCTCCAAGAATAACCCCCTGAAATTAGACATTAGTTATGGTTCACAAATAAAGTCTGAAATATGTACAATAAAACAAAAAAATACGCAAAAACATACAAAATCCAATTTTTGTAGGGTTTACTATGTGAATGATACGTGTTTTTTTTTTTACAAAATATGCAAATTTTCTGTTTATGCAATAAAATTCTGAAAATATGCTACAATACCTAGTCTATTATTTGTAAAAACGCCTAAAATATGCGGGACTAAATTTGCATATTCGTCATAGACTTTCAAAACACATATAAAATGTTTTTTAATGACTTTCATCTGGGAAGTAAAAATTTGCATTTGCATATGAATCTGGCCATATGATATCACACTCGTTTTTAGATGCTTATTGTTTACAATACGGAAGTATTTTGGTGAAATGATTTACATCTTATAATAATCAAAACTTTTGTGTTTAATATTGTGTGAAATATTTTGAATTGAATTGAAAGAGGTGAAGAGGGAGGAGAAAATTAAAAGGTACGCAAAACGCGTCCTTGCAAGGGGTTCGGGGCTGAAAGAAACTAAATATGTGAGCTCCAAGCCTGTTGGCCACTTGTCTCACTCCGGGTCATGCTGCTCCACTGAAGGAGCTCTAGAAAATTTTGAAGGGGAGAAGCCGAAAATATTGTGTTTATATTGCGTGTATTTTAAGGTGATACTCCGCTTAAAATGACAACTTTTTTCCTTACTTACTTACTGGCTTTTAAGGAACCCGGAGGTTCATTGCCGCCCTCACATAAGCCCGCCATTGGTCCCTATCCTGAGCAAGATTAATCCAGTCTCAACCATCATATCCCACCTCCCTCAAATCCATTTTAATATTATCTTCCCATCTATTATCTGTTATCTTCCCCAACTTTTTTCCTAATCTTTTTTTTTTCAACTAAATTTTGAGAGCATGTTTACTATGTAAAGGACTAAGAAAATGAAAATTTTGAACTCCCAAATGTTTTGGCTTTTGAATTTTGACTTTTGACTTTTTATCTATTCTTTTTAGAAATATTTTCAAACTCAAGTTTTTAGTATAAGATCTCAATTTTAAGCTTAATTTTTTTTTTGTTAGACTTACAAGACGTAGTGAAACATTTATATGCATTCATTATATGAAATATCTCATTTATTTACTTTCAAATATTTTTTTGAAAATTAAAAAATTGTATTATTCCTATAATTCATGAAAAAAATATTAATAAAATAAACTAACAACATGCATAGATATATGTAGCTACCTCATAAATACTTGCAGTAAAAATTCCAACCAGATTGATTAATATTTGGCTTAAAAAAAGTTGATGTTGAATCAAGAAAAATAAACTTACGAAAAAATGGATTTGAAAGGAAAATGATTATTTATGTAAATTAAAATTCCCCTCCGCTATATTCATCTAGTAACTTCAGAGAGCCAACTTTAGAATAAAAAGTTGCTAAATTTGTAATCAGAAATTTGTAAAAAAAGAAAAGAATTCTTTAAGGAAAAATAATTTTGACACCTTACAGCCTTACTTTATAAAAAACTTAAACATATTTGTAATCAGAATTGAACTAAATCCATTTGAGTATGAAAATATACATTGTAATAACATTTTTTGGAAAATTTTCATGGTATTCTGTGGAGTCTCTCTTTAAATCTGTTGGCAAACTAGTTATTTTACATTTTATATTCTATATATAGTGATAAAGAGCGCAATAAAATTAAATTATGTTCGTTCAGAAGACTTCTGTTAAGGAAATTGTGTTGCTCAAGATTATCTATCGAATCAAATTTATGCATAGTTTGTAAGTGTTATGGTACTAGTCTGTCGTTGAAATAGTGGAAATTTTATTTTTCAGTGTTACCGTTGTGTTTTTTAAGGAATTTTAATGTTTTGTTATCTCTTACCGATTATAAGATGGTGGCAGCAACAGTCCACTCAAACAGGTTCGAATTAATTCGATTTCTTACATCATACTTACGAAACCTCTAAAACAGAGTTGATTCCTCCCTCCAATTCATAATCAAAAATACAGAAACCTTCACTTCCCTCGAGTTTTTCTACAGGTAACGTGAGTTATGTAAAAATAGGGATTTTTTTTTTTGTTATCACGTATTTTATATTATGGTCAGCAAGAATTGGTAGCACTGTTTTTGGTAATAAACGTTGTAAACTAAGCAATTGTTTGTGTTGTGCGCCCTTTGTAAGATTATAAGAGGAGGGTAGACATTAGTGTTATGTGTTGGGAACTGTAAAATGGTACAAAGTTGTCTTGTATATATACCGTACAAAATATAATATTTGTATTATATGTTGTAACATTATATAACAGAATACATTTTCTTATTACTGTGTAATTCATCTATACATTCATTAACATGGCACATGGTAAATCAATTTAATTTGGTATATTTTATTTGTAATTTCTTGAAGAAATGTAGTGGTGGTGGTGTGACTGTGGCGGCAGCAGTAGCAGTGGCGGCAGCAGTATCAGTGGCGTTTATAGATATTGAAGATATATTGAATTATAAACGTAATTTTTTTAGTTCCTTATATGACATGGTAAAACTGTAATATCTGGGGTTCTTTTTGGTTGAAATACAGCAAATATTACCTATTTGAGACACTTTGGAAAAAGGTATATGTTATCATCTAGACGCGTTAGGTTATTTCGACTTTTTTTTTTTTTTTTAAATTATCGATTGTCCTAAATTCAATCACTGAATGGAATATTTGGTTGTCTTTCTATTTTGTGAAATAATTTAAAGAAATAAATCTCGTTTAGCAGTATGCAGTGCAGCAGCTTTGGCTTGCGATTGCAATTGTTTTTTCTCTCATGGTGATAGAGGAGGCCTAGAAATTGAACAACTATGGAATCCAGGTGCACAGCTGTTGCTGTGACGTTCAGTATGCAAACAAAACAGGAAATACGAATCCCATCTTTAATTTAGCGATAAAAAATACTGTTGATGCAAGGGAAATTAACGAACATAAAGACAAGATACTGTTGGCATAGGGAAAACTATGTTATACCGGTAATAAACAAATGCATGCTGTCAGAGCCTTCTTTAGTTACAAGCCAGAGCCATACGTCGGCAAAACTGTAATTAACTGTCAACCGGAGGCCTACGATACAGAACACGTGTTTGTTCTAATGCCGATTTTCAATGTAAATTAATGTTGCAATATAAGTGTGTGTCGATGGAATTATGTTCGCGGTCGTACCAAACGTTAATTGTTGATGAATTATAAACTAAGTGCGTGTTGGCGATAAAAACAAGACAATAAATGAAAATATGGCTGCAGTCTTTGGCAATTTTTGCGGTTATTATTAATGACAAAGTGATTGACAATTCTTCTAAATATTAAATATTGTATAAACTACATTTTTATTGTGGTTGTGGTTTGTGGTGTATCAGAATTCTAGCCAAATTGTTGGGTCTCGCCTGCTATATCAATAAAGTTACGCCGTTGATTTTCAAGTTCATTGTAAACAGCTGTTTTGTGATCCCATAAATGTTACAGTTTTGTTGAAGATTCGGAATGCCTGCTATACGTCAGATCTATCTATAATTTGTAGGTGCATACACTCAATTTGTTGGTTTTCAAGGTTTGTTTATTAATATTATTTCTTTCACAAAAAATTAGTTATAAACATGTTTCTTTTCACTTCGTATTTACAGGATTTAAAGTTCACTGACTTTACGCTAATTGGCACATACTTAATAAATAATGATGTTTGTTACTTACTATGTTAAAGGTATGTTTCTTCATTTTTTCATAGATCTTTGTATTTGGCCTAACTGTATTTATTTACATCCTCATACTTTATTATAGGCCTAATATGTCAATAGTTTCCTCTGTTTACATTTTTATTTTATTTGATAATTTATATTCTTAGCCTGTTTTCTGTAGTTATATTTATTTAAAATTATTTCGTATTTTAAAAAGTTTATAACAAATAATTTAGGATAACAATATTGTTATGGTGATTGGCCAGCTTCAAACTAAAACTGGCTTCCTGGGCATGTGAAATATTTTTAGAAAAACACGACAGATAATCTCAAGAAATTAAAATGTATATGATATCCTAAACCTTTCACGTCAGAGGTGAAACAACATTAAGCGGCAAAACATTGTCAATTTACTACCCACATAATGGTTAATTGATTGGAATAGGGTACTGCGAAAGTACGTTATTTTATTTATTTTTGGTACAAGTAACATTTCTTTTAATATTTATTTTTCTTGCCTTGTGCCGTCAATAAAAAACACGTATGCTTTTAATTTTTTTTTAGTTATAAGTGGCTGTATGCAAGTGCTTACGCGGTATTCTGAAACTCAAATAAAATACCAATTCGGATTCCGTAATAAATTACGTACATCAATACACTGAATCTTGATCATATCGTCACGTGATTGCAAGAACTAGGTAACTCGAAATTTGCGTTTTTTAGTTACCTCTTTTATAGCATAGCAAAAATCGCACAAAATTTAATGCAAGAACTAGATAACTGATCGAACGATACCAGCGACATCTATTTTCCAATATAACAAATAGGCAAAAGAAAACGAGACATATTCCCTAGTGCAATTAATAAGTCAATAGGCAATGTCACAAAATATGAAAAATCAAGTTACCTAGTTCTTGCATTCAGGTGACGATATGCACTTAGTTTTGTATCAATTAATGTCGAAAATGTACATGTGACAACGAAATCAAAGCACTAAAACGTCAAACGTCACGCCTTTATTTCGTCTCCGCCCACCTCCACTCAGCGTTGCCAAACCTACCCATGCTCCGGCTTGTAACTGAAGAAGGCTCTGATTTTGTGAAATAATTTAAAGAAATAAATCTCGTTTAGCAGTATGCAGTGCAGCAGCTTATGGCTTGCGATTGCAATTGTTTTTTCTCTCATGATGATAGAGGAGGCCTAGAAATTGAACGACTATGGAATCCAGGTGCACAGCTGTTGCTGTGACGTTCAGTATGCAAACAAAACAGAAAATACGAATCTCAACTTTAATTTAGCGATAAAAATACTGTTGATGCAAGGGAAATTAACGAACATAAAGACAAGATACTGTTGGCATAGGGAAAACTATGTTCTAATAAACAAATGCATGCTGTTCAATCGGAAGTTAACCATTTCTTTGCATTCAGTGATGGCTACAATATGAAGCGATAGGAATTGGATGAAAATATTGTACATACATAATCAAAATGATAGCCGTCCAAATCTTGGATTTAAAATATCGGCATCCTGATCAATTCAAATGAACAAAAAAGAAAATGTAAATTAATGTTAAAAAAATACATAATGAAATTTTAAAAAAGAATATTCTGCGACAAGATGTGGTAGCTATCAAAACGATAAAAAATTATTGAAAATAAATAATATACATTGAATATTATAAAGATGAATAGAGATGGTGATTGATGATGTTCAATGAAGATTTTAAAATGGTTGATGCAATTGTCTGAAGAGTCTTTTCAGGAACCTTTAATTTTCTGACGATCTTGGGAATTGTTCCTCGCGCATCAAACATAAGTCCAATGACATTCCAATCTTGAATATTATATTTATGACTGAGATCATCACAGCATGGGAGGTAAATAGCGCGTTTCTCTTCATGTACCTACTTTGGTTGATCTTCATTAATTTCGAACCTTACAGTGGGGTCAAGAATGAGACCAGTTTTTTTTTTATCTCGGTCAGTTATTATAATGTCAGCACGCCGTGTAAATCCTTCCACAGAAAGACATTGAACTTCCTCATATACTTCGTATTCACCATGTTCCCTTAATCTGTTAGCAATTATTGAGCGGACTGTGTTATGTCTGTCAATTCGCAGTAATTCGCCCTGAGAGCAGAAACCTAGCATGTGGGGTTATGTTAAAACTTAATGAAGTCTTAGTACATCAAATTTTCAGAATATTTTTGATGCAAGGAGCATTTCTCTGTTTCTTTTTGTCCTTTTTTCGAAAATTCGAGTAGGTATCGATTCTAGGTCTCCTAACCTACCCATAATTCATTGAGGCCACATTATTGCTGTCATATTTCAAAACAACAGGGATGGAATTTTCTACGCATCCACCTTTATTTTGGTATGTATGAACATTATTACTGAATATTACGTGATATTCATTCACAAATAATGTAAGTGTATTGTAAAGGAACAAAACAACTTAAAAATGAACAACTTAGCCCAGCAATACAACTGCAGAAAAGACACCGCAACCTGCATATTTTTGACGTAGAATATCTCTCTTCACACTGCATATAGAAAGCCAGATTCACTCAAAAGTGCCTCGAAATTAGACGAGATTAGAAAATTCTAGTGTAAGTGACTAACAGTGATATCCAAATAAACCAAATTGCATTTTAGAGTATAAGCACAGTCTACTATATACAGTCACGAAGCTTGAGTTTTGAGGGTGCTAGAAACAATAGACTGTGATGGTACTCTTTTGCATTGCCTGTAATGAAGCGATATTAGCGATCCTGGTGGTGAGCAACTATCTGATGTTTGCATATTTACTACGTATTGAGCTTCGCGACTATATATACTAGACTGTGGTATAAGGACGAAGTTTCTGACGTGCGGTCCAAGCAATGAGTCATCACTATAGAAGTGGTGGGGGCAAGTATGGAGGGAGAATGTATCACTGGCCAATAAATGGCCATAACTCGGGAACAACACATTATACAGCATTCATTTTGGTGTTATTCGATTCGAATTACAAGTTCTGCTAGAATAATACCAATTTCTAAAGTTGAGTTTATTTTAATTTTTTTTTTGTCTAGGAGCTACATAGCGCATTTATGGCCATTGTCAGAATTTTCTTCTGCGGAATAAAATAAAAAAAATTAAATTAATGATCATTCTTGGTCGATTCAGTTAGCTGATAAGGCTTGAATTTCTTTAGAACTACGCACTAATTTTACACGACTTGTTTCAAGATTTGTTTTTTTTTTTTACTGTTGGTAGGTAATTAAGTTTTCGTAATTCACACATATTTATTTATTTATTTATTTATTATTTTGCTAATAACTGTAACATAAAATATAATATATACAGAAAAACTTTAGCTCGCCCCTGAAAGAGTAGAACTCGTGCTCAGGGGCGGATTCCTGAATTGAAATTAATAATTATACAATACAATTTGTCTTATGTCTACTATGCAATTATAGTATATAAATTTGTTATATATTCTTGAGCCTAAATTACTACTATGATTAAATAGTGTAACAGTGTTGCATTTTGGTTCAAACAATCTTAAAGAATTCATACCTTTTGTTTCATAACTATGAGAATACAATTCAAAATTATTTCGATTTTCATGTATGAATTTTATTAATACAATATAATAAATTTATCTTACGTTAAGTACATTAAAGTATAAAGACAAATTTTGAGATGGAAAAATCAATAGGTTTATGAAGACATATTTTAATTATTTTCTTCTGTAATAAATAAAGTGGATTAAAATTGGATTTAAATGAGCTACCCCATCCTATAATTCCATACATAATTACCGATTGAAATAAAGTTAAATATATTGTGCGTAATAAACTTATTGACAATTAATTCCTCAATAAAACAAAATAATATACTATTTTACGTAATTTATTACAAAGGTAATTAATGTGTTGGTTCCATTTTAAATGATTACACTGGCCAACAAAAAAATTTTTTTTTTTGAATGTTTCTTGCTCTTCATTAGTCAATTCTTACTAATTTTGTGTTGAGAAAAAAGAATATGACAATGAAAAATTTTTCTTAGCTCTAGTTTCTGTGATAAACAATAGGTGCAAGTATTTCAGTTTAACGGATTAAGAGAAAACGATACATTTTAATTACATATGCCAACAACATTGAAAGAGCATTTAATTTTTTTTAAGTGGCAGTTACATTCTAAGAGTTCTAAATTTATGGAAGAATACCTGGCAGATGGTTGGGTCTGAAGAGAATCATGTGTGGCTTCATGAGATCGTCGTCTTTTAGCTTGCCTCTTGTGAGTTCCGGAGCATCCCTACGCAAAGACAGCAGTAATCCGCAAGCATTGTTTCATTCCAGCGGCCCTGACATCTTTGTTCCATAACAGAAATATCGTGATGGAACCTTTCTCCGTGTTCATCACTGAAAGCTCCACAACTAGGAGGGAAAACGTCTAGGTGGGAGTGGAGAAAATGGGTTTTAAGGGACATTTTGCATCCGAGTTGATGGCATTTTTGCAGGAGCACTGTCAGTAACTGAGTGTAGTTATCATCTCTTTTGTTGCCTAAAAATCCATGAATAACTCCCTTGAAGGCTTCCCAAACTTCCTTTCCTTTCCCCGCCAAAACTTGGTCAAATGCAGGATCCTTTACAAGTTCTCGAATTTGTTGCCCGACAAAAATACCTTCCTTGACTTTGGCATCACTTTATTTCGGGAATTTCTCTCTTACTTACTTAAAGGCCTGTCCTTCTTGGTTCATACCTATGACAAAATATTTTATCAAACCCAGCTTAATATGCAGGGGTGGAAGAAGAACATCTTTTGGGTCCACGAGAGGCTCGGCAAAAACATTTTTCTCGCTAGGGTTATGATTTCTTGCAGGCCAGTCTGCCTGAATATAATGTGATTTCCTATCCCTTCTGTCCCACATACATAAAAAGCAGCAATATTTTGTGTACCCCAGTTGCATTCCTAAGAGTACAGCAATGAGTTTTAGATCACCACAGATTTTCCACTTATGTTCATGATATTCGATTGAGTCGAAGAGGGCTGTCATATTTGCATAAATATCCTTCATGTGAACTCCATGACCAACAGGAATAGAAGGAAGACTGTTGCCATTGTGAAGTAATACAGCTTTCAAACTAAGCTTGGAGGAGTCTATGAATAGCCTCCATTCAATTGGATCATGGTTCAAATTCAAACATTTCATGAAGCCATTAATGTCGCAGCAAACAAGATTGTTTTTCTTCTAAAAAAAATGGGAAGCAGATCCCTGTGACGTTGTCTGTACTGTGAGACCCTGACATCACGTTCGAGAAGATTCCATTGCTGTAGTCTAGACCCTAGAATTTCTGCCTTCTCCTTTGACAGGTCAAGGTCTCTAATGAGATCGTTCAATTCCGCTTGACTCAGTCTGTGCTGTTTATCATCTTTTTTCCTCAAAATCAGGGTCCTGGGATGTGGAAGGCTTGTTGGGTTCTTCTTCTTGTTCCGCACTGTCTTCATTTTCTACTTCAAACACAATTTTCGTGGCATTTTTACAAATTTTACGCCTTAAAAACACTTCCAAACCAGAAATTCTGCATTAATTACAGCAGAAACAATATGAAATTCACAGTCACAGCAACAATACCTATGTTTGTAACTTACAAACAGCTGAAGAACATTTGTTTTTTTGTTATTTGACAGGTGTGCCAACTCCCAAAACAAAATTTCCTCCAAATTTCCCCCAAATTGAAAATGTTGACTCTAAAAAATGAAATGTCACTTTATCTACAAAGCAAGAGCTAATATGTCATTTTTATGGTGATTTTTGAATTCAGCAGATGGAAATACATAAGAATTAGATATTTTTGAGCAAGAAACATTTTCATTGTTGACCAGTGTTATCGAAAATTATGCCTAAATACTTAAAACTTCAGAGGACTCTTTAATAATCGGACATTTACACTGTATAAGACAACAATCAGAATTATGTAATTTAATACTTAATATAGATGTAGGAGGTTTGTTACATTTTTCAGATAATGAGAATATAAAGTCAGTTGTATAGACAAATTTACCGACAGAGTCGTTGCCTAGGGTGCGCCATAGGAGGCTGGTCTACGCTACACCCTCGATGAGATGATGATGGAGATTTGTTGGGGTTCCAGAGGAGAACTGAAGATCCCGGAGAAAACCCCTGTGTTACCTGCATCACGGGCTTGCCTAATACAAGTTATAAGTCGGGGTTAGACCGGGGATCGAACCCTGGTCCGCAGGATTATAAGTCGAGCGCTCCAGCCGTTAGACTGCGGTGGCGGCTACGTGTTTCAAGATGTTCAACATAATATCTGATGAGACCACTGGTCCTGCCTGTGGTTTTCCTAAGATGTTAAGACAAATAGTCCAGATGAGCTCTAAAAGAAATAAGTCCCTGCAGTGGCGTACCCGCTGGGGGTCTATGGGACCTCAAACCTCCCCGAAATAAAAGGGGGGGGGAAGAAGGAAGAAAGAAGAAAGCTTTTTATTGTCTTGACGTGCCTGTATCTATTACTGTGGAAAGTGTGTGATCTTTGAAACAGTTATTTTTAAGCAGACTTATACAGGGTGAATCCTAAGTAATGTCATTAATTTCAGTGGGTTATTCTTTGAGATATTTCAAACAAAAAAGTTTGTTTCCGTGTCGAGATAAAAATTGCTTTATATGAAACATTTCATAAAGTCTATTAATTTGAAAAAAATTCGTTCCGACACCGGGAATCGAATCCGGGACCTCTCAGCTGTGCGCGCTGAGCGCTCTTTCCATCCGAGCCATACTGGGACGCGATCTCAAATTAATAGATATTTACAGTATGGCTACTTATAGTAATTGATTATTTAATGAGAATGGCAAGACCTCATAAGAATATATATATATATATATATATATATATATATATATATATATGTTATATTAAAAAAAAAGTATCCCCGTAACATGCCATGAAGGTACTTGGGGGGCATGGAGGTAGAACCCCATGCTTTCCATGGCCTCGGCACTAGAATGAGGTGGTGTGGTCGGCACCACGCTCTGACCGCCTTTTACCCCCGGGAAAGACCCGATACTCAATTTTATAGGAGGCTGAGTGAACCTCGGGGCCGTTCTGAAAGTTCAGCAACGAGAAAAAATCCTGTCACCGCCTGGGATCGAACCCCGGACCTTCCAGTTGCTCTACCAACTGAGCTACCCGGCCGCCCCATATATATATATATATATATATATATATATATATATATATATATATATATATATATATATATTCCGTAGCGTGTTTTGGGAATGCCATTGATTGAATTCCCAATATGCTCAGTCAATTTAAGAGAGCAATGTATTATGATAATAAATGATTGAAAGAATTTTAGTTTTGTCCTTTAAACGTGCAGAAATTTGATCCGAACAAATGTAACTTTTCGTTTTGCAAAATAATTTTACGATGTGAGAGGTACCGCCATCTTGCAATTGCTGCTTCTCTGTTTCGCTTGTGCTTACATCGACCATCTTGACACTTGGACAATGGAGTGTGCTGTAAGCAGTAATATGAGCTGCTGCCAGGAAGTCAAAATGAGGATAGCAATGACAAAGAAAGCTTTTAATAGAAAAAGGAGCATCTTCTGCGGACTTCTGGAAAAGTAACTAAGGAAGAGACTAATGAAGTGCTTTATGGTGAGTGTGGCATTGTATGGGGCGGTAACAACGAGCTAGAAGTAAGAATATAGAGTGGCAAACACGTCTGTATCAGCGCTGTAGCTTGAACTACCGGCCGCCATGTTTTAACTGGTTAGCCCGCTTAGTAGAAAGGGACGTGTACTATCCTCATAGATAATAATGTGTATATTGTTTTTACAGATTCCTGTTGGGAAGTAATTTGTTAACGAAGCAGTGGGGTTTCGAAAATGAAGAGGAATAAATTATATCCCACAACAATTGTGTAGTATATTGTGTTTTGCACATTTAGAGAATAAACGAATGTACTCTATAAACGAGAAGAAATGTTTGCTGGCCAATGCAATACCAGCCATCTTCGATTTTTCACCTCATTTACAAAGGAAAGAAACTTCTATACTTGTTTTTTTTTAAAGATGGAACATGCCAGGAGCGTTGCGATCGGAAAAACAACCGAAAGTCACCCTTTGATATGTGTGGGAATGCATTGCATAACATTTTGTGGGTATTTGTGCCCTTATCGGATGTTGAGACGTCATTTTTAAACTTCCTGCGCTATGGATTTTTAAATCACACGCCCGCTTTTATCGGTTTCCAGTAACTTCATTTTTTTTTTGCTACATTGCCAGACAAAATGAATATAATTTCTGAACTATTAAAGATACATGCATGAAATTTAGAACACACATTCTTTAGACTATTAGGAAACTTTTCTCTGTAACAGAATTTTGTTAATTGATTTCATTTTAGAAATACGTCCGTTTGTTTGCAAGAAAGGAAATCAGAAAATTGATACTAAATTTTAATTGTTTATTTTACAAACGTAGGGACTAATATCAAAATTCTGTTACAGACAGTTTGTAGAACGTACTTTTGCAAATACATCGCAAAAACCGTTTGAATCTATCTTTAAAAACGGTTTAGATATATCGGTTTTAGTACAATCCTGCATTGGGTATATATTTTTTCAAATTTGGGCCCCCAAAATCATTTTTTTTTTTCAAAATATTTTATTTGGTTGAGTTGCCACAGCTATGAGCTCTCTACATACAAAAAATTAATATTTTACACCAAATAGGAAAAAAGTTTTAAAAAATACCATTCTCTCCCCTTAATAGCTCTCTTGGCGACGTTTATTGTGCACACAATGTTAGCATTGGTACGTTTCGTCTTTGATTCTCTGTCGATTTTTGTATTGTCCGCGTCAATTCTCAATGAATGCTTTAACATCAGCCATCTTAACGTCAATTGCTAGCTTCCATCAGCTGGCAGCGTGGTAGTCCATATTGGCAACATGGCACTGTAGTTCCAAGCTCGGCCGCTTAACTGTAATGTCCCATCTTTAAAAAAAAAAACAAGTATAGTCGTGTTTACTGACGACTATAAAAAATAGAGAAGTGTTAGTGAAAATGGGATATAAAAATAAGATTCACAAAATGCAACATGTTCTATACAGTCTCTTTCCGTCTCATTCTATAGAACTAAACGACAGTTCATCAGTAGCGGCTGGTGGTCAAAATAATGAGTGTGCTACAATCTCTATATCGGCCTACTGTATACACTTATATGAATTTATCTTAATTTGAGATTCGCCTCGTGACGAAATATGAAGTTCCTTCCTACTGCAGAACTTGTCAATTACCCTGGTGTTAAACCCTCCATCCTGGACATTATACTCTTTTCTATTGACAGTATTGCAAGAGCAGTGAGGCGATCCTGGGACATAGTGTTCCTTAAAAACGTTTTTATGCGTTTCAAGCAAGAAAAACTTCTTTCTGGCTCAGCAGAGGTCATTGGTGTTGTAACCAAAATATTTAACAACTTCGTTACTTCACAGAATGGATCCCGTGAATTGTTGGAGACTATGTTTTGTAACAATTGAACAGCCATCTATATTTCGGAAGTCGGATCTTCCGTATAGAACTCCAAGTTGTGTCTTTAACATTCTTTTGTTCAGTACAGTATAGCTGTTGACAGCAACTTCAAGTTCGCGTTCAGGAAAATTCGCTGTTTAACAATTTTGTTGCGTCTAGGTAGCTTAAAGATTGGAAACGATGAGTAGTTTCCAGAATTATACGGTTACATACCTCCTTGGCATCAATTTTCTGGGATTCAATTTTCCGTCGCTTGCTGATTGATTCAGGAGAAACCTCAAAAAACTGGTAGATGGCAGCAGCAGTCGAACATTTTAATTACCAAATACATTGTACATATACTGTTTTCGCTGTAAGAAAAATCCTAATGTAAACATAAGCACGTTGCTGTCATACCCGTGATTGGCTCCCAGTCGAAACACTTACATGACGCAGGAAAATATAGTTCGTATTTGGAAACCATAATCTTGTATTATTTGGAAATAAAAAATTGAATTCTAATTGTTAAATACGATAAAACATTTAACTTCACTCATGTGTAAAACGCTATGTAAAAGAAAAGCTACTTTTATATTTTGTTATGTACTATGAACGCGGATGAATACCAACAGTAATACCGAGGTAGTCTGTTCTTGTAACAAGCTGGCGTCACTTGAGCTCGTAGATGCTGACGTAAGCACGTAGTACCGAAGTATGGCTTCTGTATCCTCAACTGTCCATTGTGAAGACATAGGACTTGAAAATAATTTAATTGTAGTAATTATAAAGTAAATGTTTCCTCAGCAAACGAATGCATAGTAGTGAGGTTAGGCCTACTTGACGAGTAACGGGAAATGTTTAACATGAAACAGAATGTACAACAGTAGGCGGGAACACGTACTGAGAATCTATGGCGCCAAACGGTGGCCAATGAAGCCTCACTTCAATCACGTGCTATTGTTTACATTAGGATTTTTCTTACAGCGAAAAGATTATAGTTCCGAGTTCCTCCACAAACAAGCATTCTTTCGTTACGCTTTACTTTTGCAATCTCCAAGCTGTGTTGTGCTGAAGCTGACTACAGCACTTCCCCGCGTAAAATTAGCCAATCAAGGCAGTGATTTCAGCTTCGCACATGCGCATTAACTGTCTACATTCTCATGTAAGTTTTGAGTAGCACAACGAACCCCCTGAGGCATCAAAG
The DNA here is from genome assembly GCF_040183065.1 of Periplaneta americana. NCBI lineage: Eukaryota > Metazoa > Arthropoda > Insecta > Blattodea > Blattidae > Periplaneta > Periplaneta americana. Next base: position 164,875,935 of record NC_091128.1, read on the forward strand.
AGCGGAGAGCGAAGACTAACACTCTATAACGCGTCATGAACATAACAACGGGAAATTGTCAAATGGCAGATCAAATACTATGGTATTGCAAACACTTTATTTGAGCAAAAATTATCATTGTGCTGTAGCACTGTAGCACATAAGGACGGGCCGCCCCTGCATTTCATACAAGTTGAGAGGATGCGAAGGCATTTCTTTCCCCTTCTACATGCCCTAGTCTGTCAGTAACAGACCGGTAGCTGTTACCTCTTATACCTGCACCCCTCAAGCTGTACACACTAGCAAATAAAATACTAAATAAAGTACATGAGTGGATATAAAATACAGTGACACAGAAGTTTGACAATTACATGTTAGAGTATATTTTAGTGCCGTTCTTACAATATTTTCAACCAATAATAATTAATTACATTTAGGAATGTCAATTTATATTATGAAGTCAGTGGGAGCAAGACAGTGCAGATTGCCCCATTGTGTATGCTGTAAAGTAGCAACTAGCGGTGAAGAAAACATTTATCTTCTGTTGTCAGTAGCTTTTTAATGTGCCAGTTGATATAAACAGCAACAAAATTCAATATAAACGCTTAGTATAGACTTTCGAAATATAGAGTACCGGTAAACACTTTCAGAAATAAAATTTGTCACTAGTGGTAGAAAGCCAATTAGTCAAACGTTTGTAAGATGAACAGTAGCATCTTCCCCTTCACTGTTGGTAGGGAGTGTGAGTAGAGTAGGTTATTTTACGACACTTTATCAACATCTAAGGTTATTTAGCGTCTGAATGAGATGAAGGTGATAATGCCGGTGAAATGAGTCCGGGGTCCAACACCGAAAGTTACCCAGCATTTGCTCATATTGGGTTGAGGGAAAACCCCGGAAAAAACCTCAACCAGGTAACTTGCCCCGACCGGGAATCGAACCCGGACCACCTGGTTTCGCAGCCAGACGCACTGACCGTTACTCCACAGGTGTGGACGTGTGAGTAGAGGGGAAAGCCTATCAACCAAACTGAAATGGGTTTTACACCCACTTGTTCACCAGTTAAAACATGGCGGGCATAAAAAATGATATGTTTCATTTAACGACGCTCGCAACTGCAGAGGTTGTATCAGCGTCGCCGGTGTGTCGGAATTTTATCCCGCAGAAGTTCTTTTACATGCCAGTAAATGTACTGACACGAGCCTGTCGCATTTAAGTACACTTGAATGCAATCGACCTGGCCCGGGATCGAACCCGCAACCTCGGGCATAGAAGGCCAGCGCTATACCAACTGCGCCAACCAGGCCGACTGGCGGGCATAGATTCAACTGTTTCAAAGATGGTAGCGTGATCGCCACTCTATATTCTTATTTCTAGCTCGTTGGGTAGAAACATGGACATTACGACGAAGTGAAGGTAGTATTTGAAATGTGAATATGGAGAAGAATGGAGCGTGTGAAATGGACAGACACAATAAGGAACGAAGCTGTGTTGAAAAGAGTGGGTGAAGAAAGAATGATGCTGAAACTGATCAGGAAGAGAGAAACGAATTGTTTGGACCATAATGGGAGATTAACAGGAAGGCAGAAAATAGAAGATTGGAGAATGCTGGGTTTGCAGTGAAAGACCTGCCATTGGGCAGAAAACAATGAATGAATGATTTCAATTTGTAACTTAGTGGTTAGTCTGTCTGATAATTCTGCAATGCTTTGGAAAAGTGGCATAAGTCAGTTTCCACAAACATTTTTTTATTTATTTATTGACAATTTACGGAACATCTGCTCGCTTGGGAAAAGATACATACTGTGCTCCAACCACGAGAAAGTCTCTGCCGGATGAGACGAAGAGGGGTAATGCTGTGAATGAATGTTGATGTCATAAGATGTCATAAGGTCACACACACGTGGGTACTCATCTCTATTGGCTACCTCTCACAGCACAAACCATAACATTGATACACACATATTGATACTACCCTAGGTACAAAATTAGATCACAGTTAATCTCCTGGTCTTTTAATCTCTTCATACAGGAAATAACATATGCAGGAGAGCGCATGGTTTTTAAACTGGCGTTATAACGGTAATATTAATCTACTTCGTTCCAATAGATGACACAATAGTAAGCACATTCCTTTCACGGTTGATCTCCTGGTTGGAGAACAGTAAGTATTTCTCCCATTACAATAATTGATACAGAAGAAAATCAAATCGACATAAACCAGTGTGAAGACAGGTTTTTTCCTTCTCCTGTAAAATTAACATTTTTGACTTGTACCACTTTTCCCGAGCACTACAGAATTAAAGTAGCTTTTCCTCAGATATCGAATGATTTTGCCTCGAACCTTATTCCCCCTTATTAAAGACGAGTGATTTATGAAACCAGTTTCAGCGTCTATTAAAATGATACTAAAAGAAAAGTGTGAAAAAAATAATTGAATCAGTTGTCTCTTGAGTTGTACGATGCACTGCGATATAATGTAGGCCATGCTATATTTGTGCACTTATCAAAAGTCATATTTATACTACGAAGATGAAAAGTAATCGAGGTTTATGACCTTTTACGTCGGGAATGCATAAATATTGCAACTGTTCATATCACAGATACATGGATAAGTAGACTTTAATACTGACCATCCATGCTATTCTGAATGAGAGAACGAATCCCACGCGAGAGAACTTACATCTTTTACGTATGTTCGTAGTACCTTCGCTTCGACAACAAAGCTGTAAGTTGTTCTTTTCCCCTTGACAGGCCTACAGTACTGTCTACTAGGGCATTCAATAAGTAATGGCAACAATACTGTAAATGAGCGCTCCTAGCGGTGAGCATCAGAATCTTTTAATACATAATAGAGGAGCGATTGTTGTATAAATGTGGAATATTCAAAGTATTTTAGTAATCATACAGGGTGCTACGTTTGGGTATGGATAAAATAAAAGCGCGTAAAACATTTACTACTGAACTTTATTTGTTGAAACTTTGTGCATACAACACTGAAAGATGGGAGATTCCTCAGAGCTCAACATGACCCCCATTGCGCACCCTGCACAACTCATAACGGTGATGCAATTCAGCCCATGTCCGTTGTGACATAAGAGGGGTGATTTGTTGAAAAGCTTGAGTAATTTTTACTCTCAGATCATCAGTTTTCCTGGGTTTCTGTGAATAGACAATGTCTTTAACAAAACCCCACACGAAGAAGTCAGGAGGGGTTAGATCTGGGGAGTTTGGGGGCCAAGCCAAGAGATAGCTACTTCTCCTACTGGATTTTGCCTGCGATCTATTGCATATTTTTTTTTTTTAACACACAACCTTTTTCTACAAATGTCCGATACCACAACATTATGGAATCGTATTTAGGTACATTACGCACACCATACTCACGTCGAAATTCCCTCTGAACTCTTTTAACACTCTCAAATTTAGCATACCAAAGAACACATTGTGTCCGCTGTTGATTTGTAGTAGCCATTTTAATCATCTACGATTTTCATTTGTCCTTTCAGATTATGCATTGTTGATTGTCATATAGGCCTATGGAAACTCCGATCTTTTAATCATAATATTACCAGCAATAAATTTTTCCTACTATCATAATATCTTTATAATAATAAATTGTCCACACCTGTGGAGTATCGGTCAGCGCGTCTGGCCGCGAAACCAGGTGGCCCGGGTTCGAATCCCGGTCGGGGCAAGTTACCTGGTTGAGGTTTTTTCCCTCAACCCAATACGAACAAATGCTGGGTAACTTTCGGTGCTGGACCCCGGACTCATTTCACCGGCATTATCACCTTCATTTCATTCAGACGCTAAATAACCTAGATGTTGATACAGCGTCGTAAAATAACCCAATAAAAATAATAAATTAATATTATCCATACCCGAACAGATGAGACTGTATTTTATGAATACAGGGTCTGTGTCTGATTTGTACTAAGTAATACCGCCTAAAAATATAAATTGCAAGAGGAAAAAAGCAACGCAGTGCTTTACGGCATTACAAGAAGGTTGTGGGAGAGAGGTCCAACCATAACGAACTTGTCGCAAGATGGGTAGAGACGAGGCATTCGCTTTCAATCAAGAGTTAACATCCAAAGAGCTTTAAATCGGTCACTGATATAGAGATCCAGGAATGATGCCGCAGATGGAGTCCGCCGTCTTCCAAGGATTTGTCAACGTATTGTTGACATGGCAAGAGATTATGTTAGAAGTTGGTAATGCCAAAAATAACCTAAATAAATGTAGTGTGAAACAGTAACTATGTTGCCATTACTTTTCGAATGCCTTGGTTTTCGATTAAGATATAAGAACCAGCTATGCTAGTTGAGAAAGGAAATAAGAGAAGTGACATTTTAAGCCCTGCTCAGGTTTCGTAAGTGACTGGGGTTGTCTGTTGCATTATTGTCCTTTTTGACATTTCTACCTCAATATCAGAAACATGAAACTCACGCAGCACGCCCAGTTGTGGGTCTTGGGATCGGTTCCTCTGCGGTTAGACGGTCGTGAAACCACACGCGTCTCTATCTGTGGCAGAACTCGATACTTGGCGTGTTGTTACGTAATACAGCCGCCTGAGGGAGCACAGCCAAGCGCGGAAGCACTAGGCAGTGGTTTCTGACACTCTGAAGTGCCACTACACAAATAAGATATCTAAAATGATGTTACTTTCTAATTATATGAAGTAATCGTGATATAGGAAAAAATCGAGCATTGGAAACGAACGCGCTAATCAAAATTACTACATAAACGATTAGGGAAAACACGGAAATTTTACTTGAAGCAAGTAAAGCGATCGGTTTGGAAGTAAATCCCGAAAAGACAAAGTATATGATTATGTCTCGTGAACAGAATATTCTACGAAATGGAAATATAAAAATTGGAGATTTATCCTTCGAAGAGGCGGAAAAATTCAAATATCTTGGAGCAACAGTAACAAATATAAATGACACTCGGGAGGAAATTAAACGCAGAATAAATATGGGAAATGCCTGTTATTATTCGGTTGAGAAACTTTTATCATCCAGTCTGCTGTCCAAAAATCTGAAAGTTAGAATTTATAAAACAGTTATATTACCAGTTGTTCTGTATGGTTGTGAAACTTGGACTCTCACTCTGAGAGAGGAACATAGGTTAAGGGTGTTTGAGAATAAGGTACTTAGGAAAATATTTAGGGCTAAGCGGGATGAAGTTACAGGAGAATGGAGAAAGTTACACAACACAGAACTGCACGCATTGTATTCTTCACCTGACATAATTAGGAACATTAAATCCAGACGTTTGAGATGGGCAGGGCATGTAGCACGTATGGGCGAATCCAGAAATGCATATAGAGTGTTAGTTGGGAGACCGGAGGGAAAAAGACCTTTAGGGAGGCCGAGACGTAGATGGGAGGATAATATTAAAATGGATTTGAGGGAGGTGGGGTATGATGATAGAGAGTGGATTAATCTTGCTCAGGATAGGGACCGATGGCGGGCTTATGTGAGGGCGGCAATGAACCTTCGGGTTCCTTAAAAGCCATTTGTAAGTAAGTAAGTAAGTATGTATTTCAAGATTATCTCACTCGTGTTACCCTACTTCCTACCAATAACGGTACAGAATGCCGCAGATACGAACCAATCCCAGCCGTGATTTTTGAGAAAAATTATCTCAACCTGGGTTTCACTTTTATTGTTTTTTAGTTGTGTCCTACTTGAAGTATTGTGTGTACACAACTAATTAATAAGAGTTTATATATATATATATATATATATATATATATATATATATATATATATATAGGGTATTTCAAAAGTCAGTTCAAATATTATACCCGCTATAAATATTATAATATTTGAGATAGGGAAAAACAAAAAAACATCACAGTGTTGAGCAAACAACGGGGCTTACAAAACATTGAGAAGATGCCCACTGGTCTCTTGTTCAACGTACAGCTTTCTGTCTGCGGCACCATGCACAGCATTTTGCAGATAATGTCTTGGAATATTGGTAATTTCTTGCGAGATGGCATCTTTCAGTTGCAGTAGGGTTGTTGGATGTGTCAGGAAAACTCGTTCTTTAAGGTAACCCCACAACAAGAAAGTCGGCCGGTTTGAAATCCGGAGATCACGGAGGCCACATTGTTGGAAAGTAACTACTGTTGACATGATCGCCAAACATCTGCGTAATTAATTGTTTTGCAGGGATTAAGATGTGGGATGGAGCGCCATCTTGCATGAAGATTATGTTTCCCATATCGTGATTCCTCAGTCTAGGGATGACGAAGTTCTGAAACATGCTGTAGTAGCGCTCCCCGTTTACTGTAATAGTCTGTCTTATTCCATTATTGTCCACACCTGTGGAGTAACGGCTAGCGCGCCTGGCCGGGAAACCAGGTGGCCCGGGTTTGATTTCCGGTCAGGGAAAGTTACCTGGTTGAGGTTTTTCCGGGGTTTTCCCTCAATCCAATATGAGCAAATGCTGGGTAGCTTTCGGTGCTGGACCCCGGACTCATTTCACCGGCATTATCACCTTCATCTCATTCAGACGCTAAATAATCTAAGATGTTGGTAAAGGATAGCAAAATAACCTACTAAAAATTAATTGTGGAGTTAACACGTGTAATTGAGGTTCGTTTTCCAACCAAAGTCATCAGTAGACACTTTCCAACAATGTGGCCTCCGCGATCTCCAGATTTCAATCCGGCCGACTTTTGGTTGTGGGATTACCTTAAAGAACGAGTTTTCCTGACACATCCAACAACCCTACTGCAACTGAAAGATGCCATCTCGCAAGAAATTGCCAATATTCCAAGACATCTGCAAAATGCTGTGCATGGTGTCGGAGACAGAATACTGTACGTTGAACAAGAGAATGGCGGACATCTTCCCAATGTTTTGTAAGCCCCGTTGTTTGCCCAACACTGTTATGTGTTTTTGTTTTTTCCCCATCTCAAATATTATAATATTTATAGCGGTTTAATGTTTCAACTGACTTTTGAAATTAATAACCTATAGGGTAAACATTGGTAATTTCGTGGCAGTGGTTATTTCGTGATACTTTTTCTTTGCTCTTTTGTGAACTAACCAATGGTGTTACGAGATCCAAATTTCCGCCAAGGGATTGCATATGTTTTCCAGTTTCCAGAAACATACAGCTACGCTTTGTGTGACTATTGTAGTTGCTTCAGTGAGCTTTTATGTTTGGAGAGAGCAAGTTTGCGTCGACTTCTCAGGCATACAAATTTTGTGGATGTTTGTAATTACATTACAGGCTTATTACTAAAGGTAAGCATATGATATTTGGTACAAAGATTTATTGTATCTTCATGAAATTTTAGGAAATGTTTTTGGAATTTTAGATACATATGTAGTCGCCATATAGGCTTAGCTTTACTGATAGAAATCTTAGCTGTTTGAGGCGAAATTTTGTTGAGCATTAAGTGTTACAATTTTTAAAATAGTATAAAATGTATTACAATAGGAATTTTAGAAATCTGAAGACAAGATGTGATAACAAAGATGAAAACGGAGACGCAATGGGTTCAGAGTAGCTTCTGTTTGATTTGTTATAATGCTAAGTGTCAATGATAAGTGCTAGATGACTTGCAAGAATTGTGACAGAAGATGGAACATGGCTCCACCATTTTGGACCGGAGACAGAGGTAGACAATGGAGTGGCATCATGCAAATTCACCAAAGAATTAGAAATTCAAAAGTACACCTTCGGCAGGAAACGTTATGGCTACTGTGTTTTTCGATTTAGAAGGACTCTTGCTTGTGGACATCATGCCACACGGAACCACCATTAGTTCTGACGGGTATGTTGCAACTCTCAAGAAACTTCAAGTTCGACTGAGTCGTGTTCGACGACATCGGGAGAAGCAGGATGTTCTGCTATTGCACGACAACGCACAGCCATATGTCAGTCACAAGATCACAGACCAGATCAGAAAATTCGGATAGACAACACTGACACATCCGCCTTACAGTCCTGACCTGGCACGGTGCGATTACCATTTCTTTGGTAAACTGAAGGATCCTTCGCGGAACGAGGTTAGAAGATGACTCCCTTGTGCACGCTGCTAAAGAGTGGCTCAGGTGTGTTGGTCCAGACTTTTACCGTGCTGGTCTACAGGCCCTCGTTCCTAGGTTACGTAAGGCAGTTGAAAGGGACGGATGGAAAAGTGACATTTTGTTCCTTAAGGATGTATCTACATTCTGTGAAAATAGCAAAGCTGTAGGATAAAAATATAATTTTTAAACAAATGTTATGCATTACTTTTGGAGTTACTCTAGTAATATAGGCTATAGTAAAGTCCGTAATAAAAGTGTTCACCCTTTCAGGGCAAAGAAGATCCCTTTTCAATTTCAATTTTTACTTTGATTTCATTCTTATTATGTGTTGATACGTATTTCTATGTTTTCTTGCTATGAATATTAGACGGAATTACTATGTTTGAAGTCTTGTAACAATAAATGAGAATTTCATTTGACTTTAATGAATTTTTCCACAATTCTTCTACCTCTCACGAAATTATCAATGCAATATCACGAAATTACCAAGGTTATCACGAAATAACCAACCTTTCAGCTTAAGTTGTAAAAGTGGTTTTTGGCACATATTCAAGAACGTATCCAATCTTTTATGTCTCCAGATTTGTACATCAAGTTATCGTCTTTTATATGAAAAAATCGGAATAAGGATATATTTACACATTTGCACTTTAAATTAGTTTTCATGAAATTATCACGAAATTACCAATGTTTACCCTATATTTTTTTAGTAACGCATTTGCCGCTATAAAGACCACTTCCAAATGAAATACAAATACAATACGTGACATAGAATTGAGGGCAGCCTAGATTGGGCTCCTCAGTGAGCAAAACATTGTTAATATATATATATATATATATATATATATATATATATATATATATATAGGTTGGTGTGATGATAAATTTTGCACACTGTGCACCGTCCACTACTCTCTCGGAAGAAAGTTCACATTCTCCTGTAACTTCATCTCTCTTAGCCCCAAATATTTTCCTAAGCACCTTATTCTCAAACACCCTTAACCTTTGTTCCTCTCTCAAAGGGAGAGTCCAAGTTTCACAACCATACAAAACAATCAGTAATGTAACTGTTTTATAAATTCTAACTTTCAGTTTTTTTCATAGCAGACTGGATGGCAAAAGCTTCTCAACCGAATAATAACAGGCATTTCCCATTTTATTCTGCGTTTAATTTCCTCCCGAGTGTCATTTATATTTGTTACTGTTGTTTCAAGATATTTGAATTTGTCCACCTCTTTAAAGGATAAATTTCCAATTTTTATATTTCCATTTCGTACAATATTCTGGTCACGAGACATAATCATATACTTTGTATTTTCGGGATTTACTTCCAAGCCTATCTCTTTACTTGCTTCGAGTAAAATTTCCGTGTTTTTCCTAATAGTTTGTGAATTTTCTCCAAACATATTCACGTCATCCGCATAGACAAGCAGCTGATGTAACCCGTTCAATCTGTAATCCTGGACTTTCCTAATAACATATTCTAGAGCGAAGTTAATAAGTAAAGGTGATAGTGGATCTCCTTGCTTTAGCCCACAGTGAATTGGAAAAGCATCCAACAGAAACTGGCCTGTACGAACTCTGCTGTACGTTTCACTGAGACACATTTTAATTAATCGATATAGTTTCTTGGGAATACCAAATTCAATAAGAATATTATATAAAACTTCTCTGTGAACCGAGTTAAATGCCTTTCTAAAATCTATAAATAACTGATGTACTATAACCTTATATTTCCATTTTTTTCTTCAATATCTGTCGAATACAAAAAAAATTGATCAATAGTCTAGTCGATCTATTACGCCTAAAACCACGCTTCAGCAAGGATAGCAGATATTTTAGGGAGAGGTAATATACATTATTCTGAGTAAAATTGTTCATATAGAGATGTGTTCAATTTTCAATGGGCGTGGAGATACAGCTGTTTGAATGTTACACAAAAAAATTCTTAGCTATAAGTGGTAAGAATGAACGACAGATGACTACGTACTATTGACTATATGCATAGGAATAGTACGCGTCTCTCTTCTGATGTCGTTTGTGTGCAGCACTGTTCATAATGAATGTAGAAAAACAGTTGTTCTTTGTTTCCTTGGCTACAAGGATGGGCATGTTCTTCCAGCATGACGGAGCCCCTGTACATTTCCCGAATGATGGATCGGTCGCGGTGGACTTCTCACTGTTGTTGATTATGATGATGATGATTATTATGTAGACAAATATGGTGGGGAAGGTATGAGGAAATTGAAATGATAAAATAACTGTGTTTATTTTATAATAATTATTAATTTAATGTAACAAAATACATGTTTCTTAGACACTTTCACATGAACTATGTCTACAACATAACTTAGCAATTACAATACTGACATGGGAATAAATATTCTTGAGTTAAGTACAAACACGTAACCAAAATGGAACTGCGCGCCCACTACAGTACATGGCAAACTGTGATTACTTAGATAAGCAACATAGAGTTTGTTATTAAGTTATGGGATAATTCATAATACTGAGCGTCAGATTCTGATGTACAATCACTCATCAAAACCTGACAATTCTCATTTGACGAGAGTATTCGGAAGTGGAAGAATATTTACAGAGTTAAAATCAACATTTCGTTTTCATGTCACGGAATATACAGCTCGTTACAAAATTTCACCGACAAAATTCTACAGCGTGTTACACTGACGTAATCTTTGCTAAAATTATTGAGAAAGCAATGCATTTGGTCTTACTGTTTTTAAAGGGAGAGGATGGTATTTTTTGGTGAAAAACGAGTAAATTAAAAAAAAAAATTCTTTAAAATGATCTGTGATATGTGTGGAATGCATAGCATAATATTTTGTGGGTATTTGTGCTCATATCAGATTTGAGACGTCAGTTTTGAACTTCCTGCGTAATGGATTTTTAAATCACTCGCCCCCTTTTATCGGTTTACAGTAACTTCATTTTTTTGTTACATTGCCAGACAAAAATGGATATAATTTCTGAACTATTAAAGATACATGCATGAAATGTAGAACACATATTGTTTAGAATATTAGGAAACTTTTCTCTGTAACAGAATTTTGTTAATTGATTTCATTTTAAAACTACATCCGTTTGTTTGCAAGAAAGTAATTGAGAAAAGTGTTATTAAATTTTAATTATTTATTTTACAAACGTAGGGACTAATACCAAAATTATGTTACAGACAGTTTGTAGAGCATGCTTTTGCAAATACATTGCAAAAAACGGGATGAATCTATCTTTAAAAATGGTTTAGATATATCGGTTTTAGTAAAATCCTGCATTGGGTATTTTTTTTTTCAAATCAGGGCCCCCAAATAATTTTTTTTTTCAAAATATTTATTTTTGGTTGAGTTGCTACAGGTATGAGCTCTCTACATACAAAAAAGTAATTTTATACACCATATAGGAAAAAAGTTAAAAAAAATACCGTCCTCTCCCCTTAAGATATAAAAGTATAAAAATAGTAGCTAATTTTGACGTCATATGTAACTATAAGGATGATGGTAAAAAAATCCCATAATGTATTCGACTCAGTCTGGCAGAATAACATATTGATGTTAACAATTCCACGGAGTCATTAAATTACCGATAAAAGTCGATATTTTCAACTCATTTTTTTTTTTCTGAGCTTTCAGTCAAATACCTACGTCGTAGAAATTTGTCAGTTGAATTATGTAACGACCTGTATAGTAGACGTGTATTTTATTTAAAATATTGATTATAAATCTTTAAAAATTTGTGTACTTTTCAATAGCGCGTACACGAACGCTTTAATTTTTAGAAACATTTCATCTGCTCTACAAAACGAACCAGATTTTGTTTACTTTATCAGTAAACAGATTGTCTCCGATCTTCCAATTCCATAATTAAAAACTAAACTAATATATTATGAATTGGGATATACTAATAAAATGATAAAAATGTTACTAATTATCTAATCATAAATACATAATAATAAAGAATGTTGTCGCAGCTGTTTTCGGACCTGCAGAATTCAGCAAACATCATCTCTAGAGCACTCAACCAAAGCTCTGGTCTTGCAAACAACGAATAAAATATCGCTATACCACAGTCTACTATATACAGTCGCGAAGCTTGAGGTGTTTTTTTTTGCAAATCTCGTGATAAAGCGCTCCAAGCGGTTAGCAACTAGAAACAATAGACTGTCCATGGTCGACTTTGGACTGTGTCGTATTTCTATCGAGTGCTAGCTCGTTGCGTATTTCACATTGATGCTTGTGAAATGTTCGTTATTGGTTATAATGAAAATGTTAATGGCTAAAATATAATAACTGGAATAATAATATGGGACAAGGAGGAGACGTTTGTAGTGCTATAAATTGTAGCAACAGTAAGAGAAAGAGGCCAGAGTTATCCTTTGTCCGATTTCCGAAAGATTCAGAAAGGTTCCTGGGTTTCCACAAGAATGCTGTGCAGAAACAAAACTGTTAATTTGAAGTTCTTTGTGACTGTTAGAATACATTATATCCTTAAATTTCACAATGAAATGTTTCAGTCTAACCGAAAGGACATTAGATACCGGTTAAAGTTCTGTCACTTAGGCTGCTAAATTTCCAGAGAAATAAAGGTTAGGTCTACTTTTGTTTTTCAGAGGATATATTTTTAATTGTAGCTATTAATTTTGTTATTATTTTTATGTGTTATTTTACTAAAGACGTATAAAAATTAAGTTTGTTTTAATGAAATTTATTGATCACGTTTTATTTTCAATTCTGGTGGGATTATTATTGCTTAGGCCTACTTTTTTCTTCAAAGGATATGTTTTTAATTATAGCTGTTAATTTTGTTGTTATTTTTATCTGTTGCTTTACTAGAAACGTAGAAAAAGTCTGTTACAATAAAATTGATTGATCACGTTTTATTTCCAATTCTGGTGTGATTATTATTGCTTAACCTCATCCCACTTTGTTAACTACGTAAGGCTACACTACAAGTACCGGTACACGTAAGTTACTCCATTAATTCATATTTCCATTATTATTGTTGTAAAGAGAAATGCAAATTAATATTTATTGGTTTCATAATTAATTATCGCTATAATCTTGAATGAGTGAAGCTATTATAGTAAATTTCAGTTCGTTTTGCACAAACAAAAATAATATTAACCTATTTTTTGCAGGTATCTTCGAGTTTATGGTAGAATTTAATATACTTAATTAAAATAATAAATTAACTTTATGCATTTAATATTTCAATAATGGAAGGAAGGTGTTAATTTTTCCAAAAGAACACGATAACGAAAGTGTAACATATTTTGTCGGCTGCTAGGAGAGAGATCTGCGATGATGAGGCGATAGTAGGATCCTAGTGGTGGGCAACTACCCATGTTTGCATTTTTACTACATATTGAGCTTCGCGACTGTATATAGTAGACTGTGGCTATACTACGTGTACAAAAGCCTGATCCAAGATACTTTTCATTTTGGACTGGATACAATCCGCATGTTAAAGCCGTCCGTGGTGGAACAGTGTTGCCAACGCTGCTCACATCTAATTCGCTGGTCGTTCCTTGTAGGAAAGGATCCGGACGCGTGAGACAGGGCTAAGGCAACCGAAGGCCCGAGAGTTTGCCACCAGGGTTGCTGTAGATGCGTTCCGAAAGGGGCAGGACCCCAACCAGGTGTCGCTCCAGTCCCTCCAGCATGGCCGCACTGTGACCGATGCCCCGGAATGCCAACGTGGCATCTCGGCCCGCATACTCCAGCAGGATTTCTTCCCCTCCGGGATGCTGTGGACGAAATAAAGGTCAGTCATCAACTAGAATTTTGTATGCCTCGAAGCTGAGTTTTCTATAGCACTAAAGATTTTTTTTTTGACGAAAAAAGTGGAAAAATGGCCTAACTTTCAGAGGGAAGGTAGTTTTGAATGTAAAGATTTCATATAGGACGCCAGCTGATTTGGAAACATATTAGAAAAAATAGGTAAAAATAGGAAAGAATTCATCAGTGTAGGTAACCTGAAAATGATTATTTAACACGTGAAATAAAAAAGTAGAACGCTTAAAATGAACGCGAAACGCACATTTCACTTATATTCAAGGCATATAAAAAGCCTAACCTAACCTAACCTAACCTAACCTAACCTAACCTAACCTAACCTAACCTAACCTAACCTAACCTAACCTAACCTAACCTAACCTAACCTAACCTGTCACAAAATCGTATGTACAAGGAAATACCAAAAGCTTAAGGGGGGAACGGATGAGAAATAACATTATGTTACTGAATTGCCTGTAACTTTCACATTTTTGGACCTATGATCTTGAAATTTGAAATAATCGTTTTAAAAAGGGTTTTCTTTACCTTAATTTTTTTTTCAGAATTTTATGAATAATAATTTTTATTTTTCAAATTCTTAATTAAAAAAATTAAAATTATGTACGTTTTTCTAAAAATTTGCTAAACCAATAAACCTAAAACTTTGCACATGTGTTACCAATGCCTAAAGTTATATTTCCCTGCGACCAAATACTTTATTTAGACTTTATATTATTTAAAAGAGTATATTAAGTATCAAATTTTTTTTTCTAAATTTTGTAATGTATGAAATTTGAAATAATCGTTTTAAAAAGGGTTTTCTTTACCTTAATTTTTTTTCAGAATTGTATGAATAATAATTTTTATTTTTCAAATTCTTCATTAAAAAAATTAAAATTATGTACGTTTTTCTAAAAATTTGCTAAACCAATAAACCTAAAACTTTGCACATGCGTTACCAATGCCTAAAGTAATATTTCCCTGCGACCAAATACTTTATTTAGACTTTATATTATTTAAAAGAGTATATTAAGTATCAATTTTTTTTTTCTAAATTTTGTAATGTATAAAACTCACAAATATTAACAAATCGAAATTTTGTTGCAGGGAATTATAGATAATACAGTTTTAAGCTTGTGTGAAAAAAATCGTATTTTTACTCCTCTTGGTTGCAGAGAAAAAAGGTACATAAGCATTGAAAAATGTGAGTTACGGAAAACGACGTTTAAAGTTATAGTACTATTTATCTACTATTTCACCCCCAACTCAATGTTCTCCACATCCATAAGAAAGTAGTAAGCCACAGCCTTCCTAACACTGGTCAGATAGTTTGCCTGTCTGAATTCCAAGAAAATTTCTATAACACAAAAATTCGCGACGCTATGGTATTTAAATTTTAAAGACCACTTAGGTCCTTCAGACAAGCAAAATATTTCAGTATTTAATACAGAAAAGTATGTACTATTAAAGCAATAGAAACATAATTTTTGTCTCAATTTCGTGTCTGTTTACCCTCAAACTAACCTAATCTAACCTAACCTGTTACAGTTTCCGTATCGTGGAACTTATAAAAATGAAAATTGGAAGTTTCAGTGTCGTGTACTATAGAAAAGATCTCGAAGCTTATTGTTTTCATTTTGAGAAAAAGAAGATATCATACAGACGTGGACAAATTATTAACAACATTTACGATTTTTATGATAATTGTGTTTTCAAAATTTGACTTTTCAATTTAGACTACAGTTGACAATTTTTCATATTTCTATCATTACAGTAGATAGAAATAGGCCTATGCAAAAAATGTCAACTATATTTTAAATTGAAGAGTCAAATTTTGAAAAAAAAATATATAATGAAAATCTTCAATGTTGCTAATAACTTGTAAATGTGTAAAAATATCAACTGCAGTTTAAATTGAAGAGTCAAATTTTGTAAAAAAATATATAACAAAAATCTTCAATTTTGCCAGTAACTTGTAAATATGCAAAAATGTCAGTGCAGTGTAAATTGAAGAGTCAAATTTAGTAAAAATATATTATAAAAATCTTCAGTTTCGCTAATAATTTGGAAATATCGGAAATATCAACTGTAGTCCAAATTGAAGAGTCAAATTTTGAAAATATACAATACAAATCTTCATATTTTTTAATGTGTAAATACGCAAAAATGTCAACTGTATTCTGAATTGAAGAATCATATTTTGTAAAAGATATAGAATAAAAATCTTCAATTTTGCTAATAATTTGTCCACGTCTGTAATATTAACATGGAACCTGTAATATAATAATTTAAAATAAATAAAATGTTGCGATAATCGCCTTCCCGCTAAGATCTAGGCCTATGCGGAAACTTCAAACATTAAATCACCGTAGTTTTTGACAAACATTTATTGCATTAGGTTTTCATAACATTTTTAGTTTCCGGGAAACCAGACATACTATTTTATGAAAACTGAAGTACGATACTTATACAAGGGGCAATCAATAAATTCCCGGACTGCCCTGAATGTAGGGAACACACAGGACATAGGAAACTGAGAAGTTATCTATAATCAGGGAAACGCCTGAAATTTATGCTAAATGCCTCACTTGAAAGGCAGAGAAGAAGAGATAGGTCAGTTACTTCTAGACGTTATAAGTGGCACTCACCTCGTTCAAGAAGTCTGTGATGTCGTAGACGCGGTCGTAGATGACGACCCAGCAGTCCGCGTTGTGGTCGTGCCAAGACACCTGGTCCAGGGACACTGTGGGCGGCGTGGGCTCGCTGAGCCGCAGAGCTGACACGGCAAGGCACAGGGCGTCGCCCGCCAGCGACAGGAGACTCGATTTCTGTCCGACGGCCAGCGCCGCGGTAGCGTCTTTCCTGCTTATCATGTCTGTAAGCACAAGAGAAAACTTCTAGCTGTAGCGAGTCAGTTGAGAGGAAATGACTTTCGATTGTTCGGCTTTTCAAATAGCATGTAACGTGGTTGCTAGGTTGGGTTGCTAACGATTCTCAATCTATATATATATATATATATATATATATATATATATATATATATATATAACTAGCCGTATTCGTGCGCTCCGCTGCACCCGTTAGAAATAAATATAAAGTAATTACATAATTAAAATAGGACGTTTGATCCAGGGAACATTCGTGTTTGATAGAAGGATAAATCGTTTAATATGTTACCTAATTTAAATTGCATCCAAATAATTAAAATGCGATCATTTTGGTCCAGAAACACTCATTTGGTGCAATGACAATTTCTTTAACATGTTTCTTAATTTTTATTACATGCAACCATAGTTCAATGAAGATTGACATCATTTAGATTTAATGTGTATATTTTATTTTACTTGTTATAGGTTTCGATTGAATTATGGTAATAACTTAATTTTAACCCTTGTTTTCTACGTATTCAGTAAATGGCGCTTGGCCCACTTTGGTTCTGAACCCTTCAAAGAACTTAAATTATATTATATAATATTACATATTATATTATATTATATTATATCAGAAGTTACTGTAATAATATTATAGCATTATGTCCATCGAGAGAAACTACACTTTCCAATGGTGAAATAATAATTAATAATACAAATCGGTTAATTTAGCATCCGATATTACTTCATACAAACACAAACATTCTCTGTAGGCTATCTTTCATAGCTTTCGATTGTTGCTGTCCAAGGCCCCTTATAGACGAAGTCATTTGTTTTTTAATTCATTACACGGCCTTAGATGGCAGTTATTTTAATTTTAAAACTCATTTATCTCATTAAATATCAGTCCTATCAAAATTTTTCAAGGAATAAAACTTATCGCAAATTATTTTCAAAGAAACGTTTGTTATGTAACATTTTTCACAAAAATCAATAATAAGCGAGATATTTCGATTTATTTAATTCAGACTCCCTTATAACCCCCCTTTTAAATAATGTATTTTGACTGCCATATAGCCTAAAATCTAAGTTACAACGAATTTAATTTATATTCCAATTTTCATCGAATCCGTTCAGCCATTATCGCATGAAAAGGTAACAAACATCCAGACATGCATACAAACAAAAATTTCAAAAAAGCGATTTTCGGTTTCAGGGTGGTTAATTATATATGTTAGGACCAATTATTTTTGGAAAATCGAAAATTACCAGAAGAATTTCGGCTACAGATTTATTATTAGTATAGATTTGAACTGGTAATGGAAATTATGGGAAAACGGCTGAACGGATTTTAATAAATGATCCCTCATTGTGAAGCTTGGAACCCAAAGTTTTTCAGAAAAATAGTAGTTTTCAGTGAAATGTCAATTTTCCTATATCATTTTCCTATTTTCCAAAATCCATCTTTCGTCAGTTTTGAGAACTAATTAATTGCATTTCAGAATGAAACAAAACACACACTACAATAAACAATAGACTATTACACGAAGGCCATGATCTACAGGACTGCTGACATACTTAGAGTTCAGATGGGTCAGATTCTTTCACATCATAATGCCAATATGTCGATCTTCATTTGTGTAATTTTTTGATAACGTATATAAAATAATTTACAGGTTTGATTCTCTGGTCTGTAGTTTTCCGAGTACAGCTGTGTATTGGATATTAAGAACTACAAAACTTAAGAATGTTTGATGACATTATTACCATTAAAATGAAATATTATTATAGTTAATGCAACACATAATGGTATACTGATATATATGAAAGTGAAACCTTTTGGGGCTTTAAGTAAGTAGACGCAGAGAAAGAATATTTTATATGAGATCTTCATTTCTATAATTTACTGAGTAAGTTACTGAAAACTATATAAAACTTACGTAAGGTAACAATATTGTTATTAAAAATGAAGTACCTACATTTATAGTTATTAATAAGTGGTGTGGGTCTTTTTCATATATTTAATGGCAGTGTGATATAGATATTTATATGTCTGATTCTCTAATTTTCCTTGGTAGTAATTGAGTCATGCTTCCTATTTTAGCTGCGTCTTTAAACTACATCAAAATTAATTTCATATTTATTTGGTTTAATCGATTAGATTTGTGTTCGCTGCCAAGCATATTTTGTTGTAGGGAAAATGGCAGGGGGAGTATGTTTCATTATTATCGAAGCAAATAACTTTCAGAATGTCTGGTATTCTTCATTGAAAATAAATCTGAAAAATGTTTATTTGAACGTCTAATGAACTTAGTTTGCAGCATTTGCTGTACTAGCCACTAGTAATATCTAATCTTCCAGTAAACAACATGTTGAAAAGTCAAATTTGCTAGTAATATAGTAGTAAAACTGTAGTTATACGAGTAAAAGTGTTAAGGATGGGTGCCATTTGTATCGAAGAAGCTGTAGATATTTGCTTGTGCATCGCTTTCAACCCAAAAACCCAAGCAAATATATGAACTAAGTTATAATCTTTCCCGAAAAAAGTTGAGATGCTAAAAAAGTAGATATCCATACCAGTAAGATGGTTTCACTTGCATATTTTCTAGATAACATTGTGAATGCTCCACGTTTGAGTCTCGCTTTAACCTCTAAATTAGCTAAAGAAATACAAAAAAATATATAGTGTGAGCCGTGAGTAAGTCATTAGTTTCAGGGGGTTACAGGATTGTTTCCGATCTCTCATAACGAATTTGAATGACGTCATGTGCGTCAGGAATTACACCGACAGCTGAATTGCGGCGAGAGGTGACAAACCAGTAGTGAGTGATTTCATAATCAGAGTGCACGGTGTATCACAGTAGCAATGTCTAAGAAAATCGAGCCTTTTTGGGAGGGGTACATAACAACTATTTCCGATGCCAAGTACAGTTACGTGAACGTCATAGGAGACTGCAAAAAAACGTGGTTTCGTTATTTCCAAGAAAGGCATCTTGTGTGTACCTAATAAGCCAGGCAAAGCTCGGATTGGATTAATTCCAGAGTGGAAAAAGCAAGCAAGTCACAAGTCGCCGCACCCCACGAGATGATAAAAATTAATTCCATTCGAGCTTTACCAATTTTATTAAGTACACACAAGATGCCTTTCTTGAAAATATCGAAACCTCGTTTATTGCAGCTTATTTTATTTTCACTTAACCTTTAATTTGGCCAAGCTTCATTTCTCACACTAGTTTATTAAACCTTGTCGGACCGTAAAGAAAACAACTATCGCAATGTCCATATTTTTATATGTTGTACAATATTATAGTATTGTGAAATTTTAATTTTCCTACCAGTTTTTTTCTATTGTTCTATTAAAATTATAGCATATAGCCTATTAACCTGTTGTATCCTATAGGATACATTGTCAATTTAAGGGTTAACTGTACTTGGCATCGGAAAGGGTTGTTATGTGCCCCTCCCAAAAAGGCTCGATTTTCTTGGGAATTTCTGCTGTGAGTCGCCGTGCACTCTGACTATGAGATCACTCACTACTGGTCTGTCACCTCGCGCCACAGTTCAGCTGTCGTGTGACTCCTGACGCACATGTCATTCAAATTCGTTATCAGAGATCGGAAACAACCCTGTATTCTTTGAGATGTTTCATACAAAAAAGTTTAAAACAATTTTATCTGTTTTTGCTTCCTTTTAAAGATAAAAACTGTTTAATATGAAATATTTCATAGTGTGTTTTGGGAAAACCATTGATTTAATTCCGAATATGCTCAATCAGTTTAAGAAAGCAATGTATTATGATAGTAAATGAATGAAAGAATTTTAGTTTAGTCCTTTAAATGTGCTGAAATTGGATCTGAATATGTGTAATACTTTAAAATTCCTTTTGAGATTGAAAAGTTAAATTTGTTCAGATCAAATTTCTGCACATTTAAAGGCTAAATATAAAATTGTTTCAATCATTTATTATCATAATACACTGCTCTCTTAAACTGACTGGGCATATTGGGAATTAAACCAATTGCTTTCTCAAAAAGCGGTATGAAATGTTTCATATATAACAATGTTCATTTCGAAAAGAAAGCAAAAACGAGCAAAGTTTTATTCAACTTTTTTTGTTTGAAATGTCTCAAAGAAAATCCCCTGAAATTATTACTTTATTTGTGATTCACTCAGTATACGTAATCAATTTTTACTCTTAATAACGTGAACAAATTGTACTTTCCTCATTTCAATAAAGAACAAAAGAAGTTTCAAATTATATTTTTTTCCCTATAGTGTGTTTTTCTCGTCGTTACAGCAAACGGCCGCCACGATTGAAAGTTGATTTTACTGAATTCAGAGCTACCAACCTAGATAAGTATGTTGAAATATTACAAATAACTGCTCTAGAGCTATAATGAAAACCACTGCCCTCTATGTATGCTACAATCCAACAATGTAAAATTCATACGCAAAAGGCAGTGTTAATTAATATACATTATACGAAAGAATTACTGCATTTGAAATGTACTGAACTTTATTTAAACAACTCAAACTTCACTTAAAAAAAAAAAGAAATGAAAATTATTCCAATTAAACACGAAATATTACAGGTACCTGAATCATTTTTATTCCTTCACATTGAAGTTGATGGTGAAGTTTGTACGTTGGCCACACTGCTAACCTTTAGTCAACTGTTAATAATGTAACGTATAGAGATGGGTAAAAAAAAACTATTTCCTGTTCTTTGCTGTTTGCAAAGACCACGTGTAGCGCTTTCATCGACTTCCAATCGAAAGTAGATATAGTATCGGTTCCACATGGCCTTCGTGTAACAGTAGCCTATGTAGGACCGTTCAATTTAATTGTACGAATGAAATTCCCTAATAAATCTATTATTATTAGCCGCCCATTGATGGAGAATATGTTCATGGTGCCCAAACATAGTGTTAATTATATTAATATTACTTACTTACTTACAAATGGCTTTTAAGGAACCCGAAGGTTCATTTCCGCCCTCACATAAGCCCGCCATCGGTCCCTATCCTGTGCAAGATTAATCCAGTCTCTACCATCATATCCCACCTCCCTCAAATCCATTTTAATATTATCCTCCCATCTACGTCTCGGCCTCCCTAAAGGTCTTTTTCCCTCCGATCTCCCGACTAACAATCTATATGCATTCCTGGATTTGCCCATACGTGCTACATGCCCTGCCCATCGCAAACTTCTGGATTTAATGTTCCTAATTATGTCAGGTGAAGAATACAATGCGTGCAGTTCTGCGTTGTGTAACTTTCTCCATTATCCTGTAACTTCATCTCTCTTAGCCCCAAATATTTTTTCTAAGCACCTTATTCTCAAACACCCTTAACCCATGTTCCTCTCTCAGAGTGAGAGTCCAAGTTTCACAACCATACAGAACAACCGGTAATATAAATTCTAACTTTCAGATTTTTTGACAGCAGACTAGATGATAAAAGCTTCTCAAGCGAATAATAACAGGCATTTCCCATATTTATTCCGCGTTTAATTTCCTCCCGAGTGTCATTTATATTTGTTACTGTTGCTCCAAGATATTTGAATTTTTCCACCCCTTCGAAGGATAAATCTCCAATTTTTATATTTCCATTTCGTACAATATTCTGGTCACGAGACATAATCATATACTTCGTCTTTTCGGGATTAACTTCCAAACCGATCGCTTTACTTGCTTCAAGTAAAATTTCCGTTTTTTCCCTAATCGTTTGTGGATTTTCTCCTAGCGTATTCACGTCATCCGCATAGACAAGAAGCTGATGTAACCCGTGCAATTCCAAACCCTGCCTGTTATCCTGAACTTTCCTAATGGCATATTCTAAAGCGAAGTTAAAAAGTAAAGGTGATAGTGCATCTCCCTGCTTTAGCCCGCAGTGAATTGGAAAAGCATCAGATAGAAACTGATCTATACGAATATACCGCGAAAAATATTATCGCCTAAGATCTTATCGTTATTAAATTCTCCTAGATTATATGCGTTATTTTTACTAAAATCGTTTCACTTCAAATTGTAGTTATTTACTGTACTGTTTAACTGTAACCTACGAAAAATGACTTTCGTCGTCATAATACACTGAACAGCTAATTTAAAGGCGATTCAAGGGCTTTGAAACATGTTTCTGAAGCAGATGAGAAGTTGAAACTGTTGGCACTGATGTTGTTGACATATTCTTATGAAACTGTTTCTTTGAAACTGTTATTTTGGAACAGCTTCGTTCATGAAACAGTTATAGTCGAAACTCTTTCTTAAAAAGAACAGTTTATACCATCTCTAGTAACGTACGTACTGTATATTAAGATTAAAAAAAAAAATATTATTTTCGAAGTATACTATCGGTGCAAAAAAACTGTACAATACACGTTTGTGAAGTACATTACAAAATCTCGGTAATCGAAAAACTCGCTCTGCTCATTTTTAAAAATTTCCTCGATTTTGTGGAAGCACTCCCCAACCCTGTATCGTAATACACTAGTTCAATAGTCCACACCTGTGGAGTAACGGTTAGTGCGTCTGGCCGCGAAACCAGGTGGCCCGGGTTCGATTCCCGGTCGGGGTAAGTTACCTGGTTGAGGTTTTTCAGGGGTTTTCCCTCAACCCAATATGAGCAAATGCTGAGTAACTTTCAATGCTGGACCCCGGATTCATTTCATCGGCATTACCATCTTCATCTTATTCAGACGCTAAATAACCTGAGATGTTGATACAGCATCGTAAAATAACCTACTAAAAATACTATTTGAATAAGTCTGTTATATCTCGAATGCATTCTCGACTTGGAAAGTGTCACAGTTCATGGTAAATAATACAATAATGTTTTATGTAATGTTCACTTGAAGTAAATATTACAGCCCTGTTGCCATGGCAAACAGTAAATAAATGACTACTGTAAATTCAACTTCCTCTAACAAAAAGTGTTAATAATGATGATATTGTAGATATTGCAAAAAAAGTAATTTTACAAATTACGTGAAACAGAAATCTTGGATAGGATACAATTTTGCGGTTTCTATTCAGAGGAGACTGCCTTCCTCCATGAAGGTGAAAGTTCGCGTCAAGATATTCACGGGGTCACATCAGAATTGGAATTCTTATCATCTTCGTTTGACGTCAACATCTTAAGGTCGGCGGCCCTCTGTTCACGTGATAGCGAGCCCCTGAATCCGGCCGCGCCTCTGGGGGCATGTCTCTGCCTTGCCTGCGCCCGGGCGTTGGTTCGATTCCGGCTTGGGCTTATTACTTGATTGCGTTTTTTTTCAAAGTTTTCCAAACTCTGAGGTAATTGTCAGGTGATTTTATGGTGAAATCTCGTGCTTATTTCACCAAATACCATCTCGCTCTCACCAATTTAAATGACGCTAGGTGACGTCACAGTTCCATACATTAAAAACCTTCTGTTACAGTGGAGACTTTTAATCTAGATCATTGTCTCACTATCAACAGTATTGTCGTGCTCGTTTTGAACACTTGTGGGGAGTTGCCAACCTTGTCTGCCAATAGAATTCAAGTATGACACAGAAACTCGAAAACTG
Source organism: Periplaneta americana (assembly GCF_040183065.1). NCBI lineage: Eukaryota > Metazoa > Arthropoda > Insecta > Blattodea > Blattidae > Periplaneta > Periplaneta americana. The sequence continues at coordinate 164,900,178 of NC_091128.1, forward strand.
GAAGCGTTAAACTCAAGAATACATATAAGGAAAGTGTTTCATATTCAGTTTGGAATCAAAGGAGAAGAGAAACAAGTGAAGATCAGTAAAGATGAGTGTTTAGTGTATAAATATCCCTGGATATCTAGATAGATTAGTAGATGCTGTTACAAAATATGAAGTTAAAATGAATAATTTGTTTGATAACGAATAAAAACGAATATTATTTAACATAGATTAAGGGTGTTTGAGAATAAAGTGCTTAGGAAAATATTTGAGGCTAAGAGGGATGAAGTTACAGGAGAATGGAGAAAGTTACACAACACAGAACTGCACTCATTGTATTCTTCACCTGACATAATTAGAAACATTAAATCCAGACGTTTGAGATGGGCAGGACATGTAGCACGTATGGGCGAATCCATAAATGCATATAGAGTGTTAGTTGGGAGGCCGGAGGGAAAAAGACCTTTAGGGAGGCCGAGACATAGATGGGAAGATAATATTAAATGGATTTGAGGGAGGTGGGATATGATGATAGAGAATGGATTAATCTTGCTCAGGATAGGGACCAATGGCGGGCTTATGTGAGGGCGGCAATGAACCTCCGTGTTCCTTAAAAGCCAGTAAGTAAGTAAGTAAATAAGTAAGTAAGTAAGTAAGTATAAGTAAGTATTATTTTCCCTGGACCAAAAACTCGTAATTTTCCTTGCACCATAGGAAAACAAAGATCATCTAATGAAAGGAAATTAACTTCTCAGTACAGTTGGCCTTGATTTATAGCAATGTTTCGGCACGTAACGTACCTGTATTCTAGAATAATTTCAACAGGGAGTTCTTAATTTAGTTCACAGATCTATTGTACTTGATAAATTAAATGTGAGGAAGTGTGTTAACGTAAATTGATATGTGAAAAGTTTCGTAGATTTTAAGAGATATTTGGGTTTACAATTTTTACCACGCCTTCGGTTGGAACACGTAACTTGGAGAGAAATGACATCAGCCAATCAAGTTGTCCTTTCGCATTGCTCAAATAGTGATAAGCTTAATTTGTGTACAGAGACGGTTTCGCAAATGTCATGTACAACAAAATTATATAAATTGAATTTACCGTTCTATTACCACATATTCACTTCATTGCTAGTATCTGATCAGCTTCTTGCATATCCACGGATGTGCGATAGTAAAATATGACAGTAGCAAAAAAGCTTGGAGAATCCTGTCGCTTAGCAACAGTCTGTAGAATTGCGCATGTGTACTAATAACCTTGTTTGTTATAGTCTGTAAACAGCACTATTTCCATTATGCTTTCTCATGTTCTGTTGAAACATTATTGTAGCCCTGTAGATAAGAGGTTTCCGACTCTTGGACAAGATATTTTTTCTGTAAAAGAGAAATGTCATTAAACGATGCGTATTCTGACGGAATATAATAAGTAATAATTAAAATATCGACTACATTCTCCAAATAAAGATAAGTCACATCATCCACGATTACATTTTTTTTTTTAAGTTTTTATTTCTCAAGGCCACAAAACCTGCACTGAGTTTGTCCACACCTGTGGAGTAACGGTCAGCGCGTCTGGCCGCGAAACCAGGTGGCCCGGGTTCGATTCCCGGTCGGGGCAAGCTATCTGGTTGAGGTTTTTTTCCGGGGTTTTCCCTCAACCCAAGATGAGCAAATGCTGGGTAATTTTCGGTGCTGGACCCCGGACTCATTTCACCGGCATTATCACCTTCATCTCATTCAGACGCTAAATAACCTAAGCTGTTGATAAAGCGTCGTAAAATAACCTATTAAAATAATAATAAAAAAATGCACTGAGTTTTGTGACTAGTCTTAACTTGTGTTTCATCAAGAGTTCTGCAATTTAAATCGCAACGAAAAGTTTCAAGTTATATTAAAATATCACCAAAATCTTCAACCATAAACTTGCTGTGACCGTCCATCGATACTCTTAAAAATTGATCACAAATTGAAGAACAATGACGACAACACATGCAATATAGTACAACAGATTTTCCGACATAGCTAAACGGCATATATCTAAGACAGGGCTGTCCAACTTGAAGTTAGCTAAGGGCTTAGACAGTAGGAAAATTAGGCCTATACAGTATCAACAATGTTAAGGGCCAGGGACTATATAAAATAACAAAATTTGACCAAAAAATCGCTTCATCTATGTTGTAAATATCATTAAAGAAAACAGTATCATATGAGTCGTTCAGAGCAGAAGTGGTGTAAGTCAAAATTGGGTAATGAGGTTTAAAGTAAAAATTTTGTAAAATACAGCGCAAAGTAGCAATTAATATGTCCTTCCTGCTATCCACTCACTATTAATAGTTTAAATAAATTGAATATTAATTGCTACTTTGCGCTGTATTTTACAGAATGTTTACTTCAACCCTCATTACCCATTTTTTACTTTCACTACTTCTGCTCTGAACGCCTCATATGACGAAAAACAGCTGATCTGTTACTATTTTTAACTGGCCATACGCCCTATCGGAAAATGAGGCAGAAACATGGACATTACGACGAAGTGAAGAGGGAAGCGACTAGAAGCATTTGAAATGTGGATATGGAGAAGAATGGAGCGTATGAAATGGAAGACAAAATAAGAAATGAAGCTGTGCTAGGAAGAATACTTGCTTACTTACTTACTGGCTTATAATAATAATAATAATAATAATAATAATAATAATAATAATAATAATAATAATGATTTATTTTAGCTGGCAGAGTTAAGGCCGTAAGGCCTTCTCTTCCACTCAACCAGCAAAAAGTGTATATACATATGCATGAACTTACAAAGAATCCAACAATTTGATTGAGATGAGAGTTACATGTATACAAAAGTTATTTACAAATTAAACAACAAAATACTATGAACTATTAATTAAACACTGAAATAAACTGTGTAGCAGAATTAAACTAAAATACATAGAATGTTAATATATTTCAAATAATATTAGATAATAGAAAGAGATTATTACGAGACAATTAAAATACAGCACAATCAGGATGATGTCTAAAGAAAAAAGTAACAATGTAGTCAGTGATAGTTTAAATCAGTATGATTGGAGTGAAATGCTAATAAGGTTATCTTTTAAGCTGTTCTTAAAGGTGTTTATTGTCTTGCAGCCCCTAATACTTTGTGACAAGGAATTCCATTGACGCGAGGTGGATATTGTAAAAGATGATGAATAACAAGATGTTCTATGAAGAGGTATACTTAGCGTGCCACAGATAAGTGATCTGGTATTTACATCGTGGTTAGAGTATAGATAAGAGAAACGAGACGAAAGGTAAGGAACCCGGAGGTTCACTGCCGCCCTCACATAAGCCCGCCATCGGTCCCTATCCTGAGCAAGATTAATCCAGTCTCTACCATCATATCCTACCTCCCTCAAATCCATTTTAATATTATGTTCCCACCTACGTCTCGGCCTGCCCAAAGGTCCTTTTCCCTCCGGTCTCCCAACTAACACTCTATATGCATTTCTGGATTCGCCCATACGTGCTACATGTCCTGCCCATCTCAAACGTCTGGATTTTATGTTCCTAATTATGTCAGGTGAAGTATACAATGCGTGCAGCTCTGCGTTGTGTAACTTTCTCCATTCTCCTGTAACTTCATCCCTCTTAGCCCCAAATATTTTCCTAAGAACCTTATTTTCAAACACCCTTATTCTCTGTTCCTCTCTCAAAGTGAGAGTCCAAGTTTCACATCCATACAGAACAACCGGTAATATAACTGTTTTATAAATTCTAACTTTCAGATTTTTTGACAGAAGACTAGATGACAAAAGCTTCTCAACCGAATAATAACAGGCATTTCCCATATTTATTCTGCGTTTAATTTCCTCCCGAGTGTCATTTATATTTGTTACTGTTGCTCCAAGATATTTGAATTTTTCCACCTCTTCGAAAGATAAATCTCCAACATTTATAGTTCCATTTCGTACAATATTCTGGTCACGAGACATAATCATATATTTAGTCTTTTCGGGATTTACTTCTAACCCTATCACTTTACTTGCTTCAACTAGAATTTCTGCGTTTTCCCTAATCGTTTGTGGGTTTTCTCCTAGCGTATTCACGTCATCCGCATAGACAAGAAGCTGATGTAACCCATTCAACTCCAAACCCTCTCTATTATCCTGAACTTTCCTAATGGCATATTCTAGAGCGAAGTTATAAAATAAAGGTGATAGTGCATCTCCCTGCTTTAGCCCGCAGTGAATTGGAAAAGCATCAGATAGAAACTGGCCTATACGGACTCTGCTGTAAGTTTCACTGAGACACATTTTAATTAATCGAACTAGTTTCTTGGGAATACCAAATTCAATAAGAATATTATATAAAACTTCTCTCTTAACCGAGTCATACGCCTTTTTGAAATCTATGAATAACTGATGTACTGTACCCTTATACTCCCATTTTTCTCCAATATCTGTCGAATACAAAAAATCTGATCAATAGTCGATCTATTACGCCTAAAACCACACTGATTATCCCCAATAATTTCATCTACATATGGAGTTAATCTTCTCAAAAGGATATTCGACAGAATTTTGTACGACGTCAACAAAAGTGATATTCCTCGAAAGTTACTACAGTTAGTCTTGTCCCCCTCCTTAAAAATAGGTACGATTATGGACTCCTTCCATTGTTCTGGTACAATTTCCTTTTCCCACATTGCAAGTACAAGTTTATAAATTTCGTTAGATAATGCCCTTCCACCCTCTTGTATTAATTCTGCTGGAATTTGATCGATACCTGGAGACTTGTACTTTTTCAGATTTTCTATCGCAATTTCGACATCAGAAAGTGTGGGTTCCGGTATGAATGGCTCAGCAATTTGTATTTGAATTTCGTCCTGATCATTTCTATTTGGCCTATGTATATTTAGTAGTTGCGCTAGAAAGAATGGGTGAAGAAAATAGTAATATACGTTACAAGAGCGGTATGTTGACGTTTTCATGGTCGAGGAAAAGATTGAAAAAGCGAAACGTAGTTGAGCTTTTTTAATTTCCGAGAACATGAAAACAAACATACTGCTCGTGTATCGTACATTTTTTGTGCGAAGATCGTTTATTACATACCAGAAAGACGAATTTCTAATTAGTTGCAATGAAATCTCCATGTTGATTTCTGTTTAATGACGGCAACTTCGGAAAACCAAAATATCTTTCTTCAACAATGTTGCTATAAAATGTTTTCTGTGTTTACTATACTCCAGCAGGCCGTGATATACGTCTGTCTTTTTTTCCCCGAGTCTATAAATGCGAACTTAAAACAAACGGTAAGGTTATGTAATGATTTATTTTTCATTTTAATATTTTAACAATATTATTTATATAACATATTGCAGTAATAACATCGGCATCTGGAATCTTGTTGATTTTTTCACGGCTTCCTTAATGTTACTTGTATCAGGAATGCAATAAGTTTCGTGGAGTAGTAGACTTTACTTAATTTTTGCAAATATTTAAAAACAATAATTAACATTGCAATTTAGGTGAAATTGCAGTGGTAAGTTTCCAATTTATAATTATTACTATGTTAAACGTCTCTAAAAATAATATGTTAAAAGCCTAAAGCAGTAAAATGAATATGACGCTTAAGCGGTAAGAAGAGGGAAATTGTTATGTGTGTTAGGTTGGGAATACTGAATGTAGTATTTCACACTTACCGCGTATTGGTTCTGTGCGGAAAACAAGCAAATACGCACGATCTCGCACAAAAAAATAATGAAACTGATCAAGAAGAGAAAAAGAAATGGACTGGGTTATTGTCTAAGGATGCACTGGAAGGAATGGTGAAAGAGAGAGCATTCGGGACAGATGAAGATATCTGATGGCAGACAACTCTGAGATGTATGCATCGTATGCGGAGGCTAAGAGGAAGTCTGAAAAGAAGGTAGAGTGGAGAATGCTGTGTTTGCAGTGAAAAAAATGAATGAAATGAATGAATACAGTACAATACAGCAATTAATAGGTCTATATACAGTACAATAAATTTTACATTTTTCCTCTTTCTTTGCCTTCTCCACCGCTGTGGAGTAACGTTAGCATGCATGACCGTGAAACGAGCGGGCCCGGGTTCATATCCTGGTTGAGACAAGTTAGCTGGTTGAGGTGTTTTTCGGGGTTTTCCCTCAACCCATTAAGAGCAAATGCTATGAAACTTTCGGCGCTGGACCCTGGACTCATTTCGTTGTATCACTTTCTTCTCATACAGACGCTAGATAACCATAGCAGTTGATAAAACGTCGTAAAATAATCAATTGAAAAAAAAAATTCTTTGCCTTTCCTGACGATAGAGCTGACACAGATCCGAAACGTTACATATACAGTTTGTATCTAAATATGTGTCAAATATTTCGGGAACGTGTTCCTAACACCAAAACATTACAAAAAGTTCATATGAACATTGGTCTCAAAATAATTTATTTCAGAGTTACAAGACAAAATTTAATGTTACAAAAATTGCTCGAAGTGGCTCTCTTCTACTTCGATGTGTCCCCTAAACCTGCATTACATGCTCTGGCGTACTCTGTTGAAAATTCATGGAGTGTTTCTTATTTCGTGAAATCCAGTTTGGATACGCTTTCAGAATATCAATATTAAGTACAGGAGTCGCATAAACCAGGGACTTTAAATGTCCTCAGACGAAGAAATCCATTGGATTCAAATCAGGCGATCGAGCAGGCCATGCAATGAATCCCCTTCGACCAATACATCTTTGGGGAAATCGATCATTAAAAAATTACGTACGAACTATCAGACTGAAATGAGCTGGAGCAGCATCGTGTTAAAACACATTCGTTGGATGACGTCCAGAAGCACATCATGAATTAAATGATGCAAATCATTTCGTTCTGTTCACTCACAGAATACATTTTGTTCTGATTTCTTTGCTTTACAAAATACAAACAAAAAACCATCAAACAATCAGCGGTCAATGAAGGGATAAATCCTTTAATAACTCCCTAACGAATGGTTTTCAGACCCATGTTCTAATTAACTTTTTTAATTGTTTTGATGTTAAGAACACGTCCCCGAAATATTTGACACCAATTTAGATACACCCTGCATTTTCTGATTGAATGATAGGTGAAAAAATCCAAAATCCTCCTATAGTGTCATTTGTTTTGTTCTAAATTTCGGTACCATGGAAATCGTCTACATTTTTACGTTCAAAGCGGCTCGAGGGGATAAAATTAAATTAGGGATTTTTCTGTTATATGGCAGGCATACATGCAAGGGCCACGCTTCTTCGAAGCTGTACGAATGCAACTAATAGACTTAGCTTGCAAATGGTACGATGTGCTATCATGCGTGAGTAAACAAAAGAAGCCAGACGACGCCCTTAGCAACTGAGCCTGCTGCCCGCTGCCCAGTGATGTCGGAGAAGTTGCCGGTACTGCACGGCGAATCGTATGTAATACCAAAAGAGAAGCTCGAATAAAATGAAGTTTAGATCACTTCCCCCGAAAATGAGAGCGAAATTTGCGGTACAATATTTTACGTGATTTTGTTTTTATGCATTGAAAAGTATCGTAAGAGCTGTCTACGCTATAACAGTTATTTTTTACGTTATGATGTTGGTTTTCCTTGTCAAAGTTTCGTGTTCATTTCCTGCCAGTACAAGAGAAATTTTTAGTAGATAAAGACGGTGTTTGGAGCAGGGTTTTCTCGAGAAATGTTCTGTTTTTTGTTATGATTTTGCCATTTCGTATCACCAGAGTCATGAGTTATTATTGGCAACTTCCATTTCTAAGTAATGCATTGCTAAGCGAAGACACGCTATTGGGAGAAAAATAATTCCATCACTCTCCTCTTAGGTAGAACAGCTCTCCTTAGAGACGAAGCTAAATTATATTTCAGTAAAGTGTTTCTCTAAATATTTCACTTACAAAATTATACTCTGTTTTTCACATTGAAAGAAAGATCCTGCCATTGAGTTGAACGTTAGGACGAACCTTGTCAATCACTAACAAGAGGGGTTGGGGTGTGTTACTTACTACCGTGTAGACCTACCAGTTGGACAAGATGTTCCTGCAAATGTTAATCAAATTGGCAAAGCTTCATATCTCATACTAGTTTATAAAAAAACCTTGTCGGACCGTAACAAAAACAACTATCGCAATTTCCGTATTTTATATCTTGTACAATATTATAGTATTGTGAAATTTTAATTTTCCTACCAATTTTTTTTCTATTCTATTAAAATTATAGCATACTAGTGGCTTGTGCAGCAAATGCTGTAAACTAAGTTCATTAGACATTCATAGGGCGGCCGGGTAGCTCAGTTGGTAGAGCAGCTGGCTACGTACTGGGAGGTCCGGGGTTCGATCCCAGGTGGTGACAGGATTTTTTATGTCTTTGAGGGCTGTCCTTCCTTAAGGAGATTCAAGAATAATTTAAAAAGTTGTATATAAAGTGAAAATTAAAATTAAGGTGACATTCAACATTTAATTTTTTTAAGGTGACATGTATTTATCTAGGCTGACGAGTTTACTTCCTTGGTTTGAATTGTAAATTATTGAAAACTAGCGTGTAAGAGGGCCTTAGACTAGAAATGTTTAGTTTAAATGTAGTTCTGTTTATAAGTATGCATAAGGATGTAATTATTTGACTTATTTTGAACTGTTGTATCAGTGAAGCGAGGTGAGTCAGTGAAGTTATGGGTTTACAGTGCAGTGAACAGTTCCGATCAGTGATAATTTATAGCGTCAATGAAATGTGTTCTATAGTGTCAGTGAAATGAGTTACAGAGTGTCAGTGAAATGTGTGCTAAAGTGTCAGTGAAATGCGTCATAGTGCCACTACAAGGAATGAGATGAGAGTAAAGTGAAAGACTATTGAAACTTATGTAGGACCTATAGATAATTATGTAGGTTGTATTGTAAAATTGGGTATTTTATTTTATGTTTTATTATTGTGTTAAATTGTATTGTGTATTATTATTGTATTGTGTGTAAAATTGTATATGTGTTGTAAAATTGTATTGTGTATTGTAAATTTTATTGTGTATTGGTTATCATTTTATTGTGTATTGTTAACATTGTATATACCACTGCCACCGGGTGCTTGCCCACTTGCAGTGTAAATAAATACATACAAATAAACATTTTTCAGATTTATTTTCAACGAAGAATACCAGACATTCGGAAAGTTATTTGCTTCCATAACAATGAAAGATACTCTCTCTCGAGCCAATACTGAAGAGAACCACGCATATAAATATCTACACCACACCGCCATTAAATATATGAAGGAGACCCAACCCCACTTGATTAATAACTATAAAAGTATTTGATTTTTAATAATATTATTATCTTACGTAAGTTTTATAGCTTTCAGTAACATATACTATATAGCCGCCATTCAGTAAAATATAGAAATCAAAATCTAATTTAAGTTATACTCTATATCTACTTATATAACCCCAAAACGGTTCACTTTCATATCATCAATATAGCATTAATATGTATAATTAATGAAAAATAGTCACATCACGGCATTAACTACAATAATATTTCATTTCTAATAGTAATAATGTCATCAAACCACCTCAAGTTTTGTAGTTTTAATATCCAATACACAGCTATACCCAGAAAATTACACACCACAGAATCGAACCTGTAAATTATTTTTAGTAAGTTAAGTTTTTAATAACCAATTTAATTTGAGCTCTAAATATGTCAGCATTCTTGCAGATCATGGCCTTCGTGTGATATTGTTTACTGTAGTGTGTGTTTTGTTTTATTCTGAAATGCAACACGGCCGACTTGATGCTCGTTTCGCTTCTCCTGAATGCAATCGGCTAGTTCTCAAAACTGGTGACAGATGGATTTTGGAAAATAGGAAAATTATGCAGGAAAATTGACATTTCACTGAAAACTACTATTTTTCCGAAAAACTTTGGGTTCCAAGCTTCAAAATGAGGGGCCATTTATTAAAATCCGTTCAGCCGTTTTCCCGTAATTTCTATTACCAGTTCAAATTATATATATAGATTTGTCAATTTAAGGGTTAACGTTCTTTGTTATCCTCACTTAGTCAAGGCCTGCTTATAAGCTAGTTAAGTTCAGTTTTTAAACACGTCATTTATAATAAAATTACTTTTCATTCAAGGTAATGGATATTGTCATTGATGAGCTGGTGTTGGAGTGCTTCGTCATTACTTTCTATTTGATAGGTGATAGAGGGCATTACATACACTCTGATACCAAGAAAGTCGTGTGTTGTGTATATATTCCCAGAGCGAATATAATAATGCAAGGAATGGAAGACAATTTTCGTTTTTTGGAGAGAGCAATAATAAAACCGACGGGTGCATCTAAAATTGCGGTATATAGTTACACGAAAGAAAATGAATCGGGAGAAAAGATTAAAAGTCCTTCCAAAAAGAAAAAAAAAACTCTTCTGTTACAACATTGGACACATTTAATCAGGAAGCTTTAAGACGGATAGTGCTTGATTGATATAGAGAAGGCTTTATACACAGTTTAGACGACATTTTGCCAAAATCTCGCAAAACACGAAACACTACAAATTAAAATTTCACGTTCCTCATCGCGGAAAGTAAATATCTGCAGCACCCAACGGCTGATATGAGTGACTGAAAGTAAGTCACTTGTATTTAGATAATAGATACCCTATAAACGGGCTGGTGTTTTTTTTATTCACGAGTTTTGTGACATTCTCTTAATTTATGAGTGTTTTATTGCTTCTACTTCATCAAGAACTCTTTCCGTAGAGCCGGATTCTTTTACGTTAGTTTCGCTGAAAGTTAAAGATACAATAGAATAGATGGTATGATAAATGACAAAGTCCTATCCATCTCATAACCCCTAACCTTAAATTGGAAGAACTGTTTCTTTCATTCTGATATTTATTAAACAGCGGCGGACTGCAAAGAAAACACCTAACGCAATATTGTACAGTATGTTATTCCGTAATTTTGTGTCAATTATTTTTTTACCAACGTCTTTTCTGTTATTTTATTAAAATTATAACACACATTAAAATGTTATATCCTATAGGATAGTTAATCAATAAAGGATAAAGATTACACTTTTCTGATTATTAAAAATGAAAGTGTGAGATAGAAGGAAACGTTCTTAGACTCTATTTTCAACTGTCTGTGCACAGAGAAAAACGTTAAAAGAAAAAATAAAACGTTATTGGAGACATATTTGTAAAGCAACCATAAAAATATTTTAGAATATTTTCAAAGATTCTATAATGTGAGTAGAGGGTCTATCTTAGTTACTTTACCTATAAAATACTTTATGAAGGAGCTTTTCGCTACAACAGATGGAAATGAATTTCTGCTCGGCTGTATTTAAACCACTCTGTATTTGTTGAAATAATAATAATAATAATAATAATAATAATAATAATAATAATAATAATAATAATATAATAAAACAACACAAATTAAATTAAATCTTATTGAAACAGACGTACCAACAGAAGATTGGACAATAAGATACGATGTAACATTTATTATCTGATAGCAGAGTATACAGATGCTATTTATGGAAGTAGAATATAACAACTAATAATAATTTATCAGAGAATGAACGCAATCGGGCATTGGAATTACAATATCTCCATTGTGTAAGCGTTTGAAGTTCACGGTTACAACGAGAAAACAAGGGGAGACGACCTCATGACGTAAAAAGTGACCTCTGTTGGTTGTTTATAATGGAGAGTTGCATTGTTTAAAAATGACGTGATGAATATATTTGTACTCTAATTACGAATTCATCCTTATTAATTGAAAATAATTAATTTTACATAGATATAAGATCAAGACTAAGTTCACGAAAAATATGCCGACAGTATCTATATATATAATTTGAACTGGTAATGGAAATTACGGGAAAACGGCTGGACGGATTTTAATAAATGAACTCTCATTTTGAAGCTTAGAACCCGAAGTTTTTCAGAAAAATAGTAACTTTCAGTGAAGTGCTAGTTTTCCCACATAATTTTCATATTTTCCAAAATCCATCTTTCGTCAGTTTTGAGAACTAATTGCATCATTTCAGAATAAAACAAAACACACACTAGCCTACAATAAACAATAGGCTATTACACGAAGGCCATGACCTGCAGGATTGCTGACATATTTAGAACTCAAATTAAATTGGTTATTAAAAACTTCAAGGCTTACTAAAAATAATTTACAGGTCTGATTCTGCGATGTGTAATTTTATGTGTACAGCTGTGTACTGGATATTAAAATCTACAAAACTTGAGATCGTTTGATGACATTATTACCATTAGAAATTAAATATTATTATAATTAATGCCATGATGCGACTATTTTTTATTAATTATACGTATTAATTCTATATTGATGAGATGAAAGTGAAACTTTTGGGATTATATAAGTAGATGTAGAGAATATTTGAAATTAGATCTTCATTTCTATAATTTACTGAATGGCGGCTATGTAGTATATAACTACAAAACTTACGTAAGATAATAATATTGTTATTAAAAATCAAATATTTTTATAGTTATTAATCAAGTGGGGTTGGGTATTTTTCATATACGTAATGGGGGTGTGGTGTAGATATTTATATGCGTCATTGTCTTCAGTATTGGCTCGAGAGAGCGCAAAAATTACAGTTCCTGAGGAAAAACCAAAAGGTATTACTTACTGATAAATTAAGAGACCTAGAAAATTTTGTAGTCTCCCGATCATTTCAGCAAGATCTCTTAGCAGGATAAAATGATTTTATCTTCTACATTTCAAGCTCTCCATGCAGCAGGTATACCAAGATGCTATGTTTATTGTTCGAAAGCATAGCAAACCTGACTTTTTTTAACTTTCGCGTACAATTCACAATGACCTGAATTAGTTATTATTTAGTCCCACATGAAAAGCCCACTGATCGTTCTGACATTGTTTCTTGCGTTTTCGCGTTGAAACTCAAAACCTGAAGGTGCATAGGTTCAAGAAAAAGTATTTGGCACAAAAAACATTCAGAAGGAGTATGTTTCATTATTATGGAAGAAAATAACTTTCATAATGTCTGGTATTCTTTATTGAAAATAAATCTGAAAAGTTTTTATTTTAACGTCTAATAAACTTAGTTTGCAGCATTTGCTGCACAAGCCATTAGTATCATGTAATTTAAGGCGAGAGAAAACAATTATTTCAGTAATGATATTCGTTTTATGGACCTATTTTCAGAAGATAATCAACTCGTATGCTGTGTAGGTTCTATTTGCGATGTTTTCAGCTCTATCTCAAGTAATGATGATTAGAACTTCAAATTAGAAAAACAGAGAGTAGTAGTATTTTATTTAACGACGATTCCAGCTACAGACTTTATTTAGCGTTGGAATTCACAGTGGGCCAGAAATGGCCGACAAAATTTTTCCTGGGGCTCTCTTCAGGGACAAGATCCTTTTACGAGTTGTAAATGTACGACATGGCCCTTCCAACTTTATTTCCTTCCCGGAGAAAGCCATGCTAAAAATGTTGTTGCTCTTAAAATCTATCACCCGCAATAGGGTTTTAACCCGCGAAGCGGCCAGCAGAGAAACTACTAGACAATGGCGAGGAGAAGGATACATATCAATTATAAATTGTGAATTATGTTTTATTTAACGACACTGGCAACTGCCGAGGTTATATCAGCGTCGCCGATGTGCCGGAATTTGTCCCGTAGGGGTAAATCTACTGGCATGAGCCTTTCACATTTAAGCACACTTAAATTCCATCGACCTGGGCCGGAATCGAACCCGCAACCTCGGACACAGAAGGCCAGCATTATACCGACTACGCCACCCAGGCCGCCAAGTTGTGGTTACAATATAATTAAATTCATAGAAGTAGTAGTTAATTTCTGTACAAAGCTTTTAATATATAATATTAAAATATTAAGGCAGTGTTCTCTTTATGGATGAAGGTACTTACTTACTTACAAATGGCTTTTAAGGAACCCGAAGGTTCATTGCCGCCCTCACATAAGCCCGCCATCGGTCCCTATCCTGTGCAAGATTAATCCAGTCTCTATCATCATATCCCACCTCCCTCAAATCCATTTTAATATTATCCTCCCATCTACGTCTCGGCCTCCCTAAAGGCCTTTTTCCCTCCGGTCTCCCAACTAACACTCTATATATGCATTTCTGGATTCGCCCATACGTGCTACATGCCCTGCCCATCTCAAACGTCTGGATTTAATGTTCCTAATTATGTCAGGTGAAGAATACAATGCGTGCAGTTTTGTGTTGTGTAACTTTCTCCATTCTCCTGTAACTTCATCCCGCTTAGCCCCAAATATTTTCCTAAGCACCTTATTCTCAAACACCCTTAACCTATGTTCCTCTCTCAGAGTGAGAGTTCAAGTTTCACAACCATACAAAACAACCGGTAATATAACTGTTTTATAAATTCTAACTTTCAGATTTTTCGACAGAAGACTGGATGATAAGAGCTTCTCAACCGAATAATAACACGAATTTCCCATATTTATTCTGCGTTTAATTTCCTCCCGAGTGTCATTTATATTTGTTACTGTTGCTCCAAGATATTTGAATTTTTCCACCTCTTCGAAGGATAAATCTCCAATTTTTATTTTTCTATTTCGTGCAATATTCTGGTCACGAGACATAATCATATACTTTGTCTTTTCGGGATTTACTTCCAAACCGATCGCTTTACTTGCTTCAAGTAGAATTTCCGTGTTTTCCCTAATCGTTTGTGGATTTTCTCCTAACATATTCACGTCATGCGCATAGACAAGAAGCTGATGTAACCCGTTCAATTCCAAACCCTGCCTGTTATCCTGGACTTTCCTAATGGCATATTCTAGAGCGAAGTTAAAAAGTAAAGGTGATAGTGCATCTCCCTGCTTTAGCCCACAGTGAATTGGAAAAGCATCAGATAGAAACTGACCTATACGAACTCTGCTGTATGTTTCACTGAGACACATTTTAATTAATCGAACTAGTTTCTTAGGAATACCAAATTCAATAAGAATATCATATAATACTTCCCTCTTAATCGAGTCATATGCCTTTTTGAAATCCATGAATAACTGATGTACTGTACCCTTATACTCCCATACTTTTCTCCATTTTCTTCTTCTTCTTCTTCTTCTTCTTCTTCTTCTTCTTCTTCTTCTTCTTCTCCTTTGGGATGAATGTACAGTCTTAGAAAAACGTTTTGCCGCACAGATACTTTATAAATCCCAGAAAGGAGGCAGTGCGCATGATCAGACAAACAGCGAAACAAAACTAATTTTATTACCTCAACTAGTCGCTCTCTTGTGAACCAGGTCGCTCGTCCTCTGAACATGTACACTGTCTTCTTTCCGGACTTATAAAATATTTTTGCGACAAAACTTTTTTCTAATGTCTGTACATATTTATGGGTCAAAATGATATTTTATTTTATTTTTTCAGATAATATACTCTTCTCCTTCTTGTTGTAAAAGAATTTGTCATATTTCTAATAGCGTCCGAAATATGCCCTTCTACATCTCCGTGCCAATTCCCTTATAAAGTAGTCTATTTGTGCGACAAAACTTTTTTCTAAGACTGTACATATTTATGGGTCAAAATTATATTTCATTTTTTGCAGATAACATACTCTCCTCCTTCTTGTTGTAAAAGAATTTGTCATATTTCTAATAGCGTCCGAAATATGCCCTTCTATATCTCCATGCCTCTCTGAATTTGTTCTTGTCGTTCGTTTTCTGGAATTTTAATATTAATTTGTTAAACACTTCCTACCATTGTAGGCTGACTACAAAGAGAAAGTATTAAATGACAGGGAATATAATTCCGTATATGTACAGACCTAGAAACAAAATTTGGGCCGCCTGAATTTTCCAACTTCCAGTTATAACAAACTGCGCATGGTAAGTGCTTACAGAGTATGCGCAGTATGTTACAATTGAAACTTGGAAAATTCGGATGGCACAAATTTTGTTTCTGGGTCTGTACATATTCTACAAGTTCTTTTGTCTGGTAACTGAAGAATTTTTTTTAAATATTTTAAATTATATTTTTATGCTTGTGAGTTTTTTTTTTAACATTTTAACAAAACTTACTAAATTCTTTGCTGTAGCATTTGTTACTTGTTTATTTTTTACTAGCCGTACCTGTGCGGTCCGCTGCACCAGTTAGAAATAAATATAAAGTAATTACATAATTAAAATAGGACATTTGATCCAGGGACCATTCGTGTTTGATAGAAGGATAAATCGTTTAAAATGTTACTTAATTTAAATTGCATCCAAATAATTAAAATGCGATCATTTTGGTCCAGAGACACTCATTTGGTGCAATGACAATTCCTTTAACATGCTTCTTAATTTTTATTACATGCAACCATAGTTTAATGAAGAGTGACATCATTTAGATTTAATGTGTATATTTTATTTTACTTGTTATAGGTTTCCATTGAATTATGGTAATAACTTAATTTTAACCCTTCTTTTCTACGTATTCAGTAAATGTCGCTTGGCCCACTATGGTTCTGAACCCTTCAAATAACTTAAATTATATTATATTATATTATATTATATTATATTATATTATATTATATTATATCAGAAGTTACTGTAATAACATTATAGCATTATGTCCATCTAGAGAAACTACACTTTCCAATGGTGAAATGATAATTAATTATACAAATCGGTTAATTTAGCTTCCGATATTACTTCATACAAACACGGAAGCATTCTCTGTAGGCTATCTTTCATAGCTTTCGATTGTTGCTGTCCAAGGTCCCTTATAGACGAAGTCATTTGTTTTTTAATTCATTACACGGCCTTAGATGGCAGTTATTTTAATTTTAAAACTCATTTATTTCATTAAATATCAGTCCTATCAAAATTTTTCAAGGAATAAAACTTATCGCAAATTATTTGTTAAGAAACTTTTGTTATGTAACATTTTTCACAAAAATCAATAATAAGCGAGCTATTTCGATTTATTTAATTCAGGTCCCCTTATAACCCCCCCCCCTTTTAAATAATGCATTTTGAATGCCATATAGCCTAAAATCTAAGTTACAACGAATTTAATTTATATTCCAATTTTCATCAAAATCCGTTCAGCCATTATCGCGTGAAAAGGTAACAAACATACATATAGACAGACAGACATACAAACAAAAATGTCAAAAAAGCGATTTTCGGTTTCAGGGTGGTTAATTATATATGTTAGGACCAATTATTTTTGGAAAATCGAAAATTACCAGAAAAATTTCGGCTACAGATTTATTATTAGTATAGATTAATATGTATCATGAAATTGTTAAAATAATACATTGTATGAAAATTATGAAAAACAAGCAAGCACTTTACGCACTGCCAAAGGAAATGCAATATTAAATGTACGAACTTCAATCAATAACAATTATCTCGATCTTTCATAACGTAAATATTACACGTAACACAAATAAGTAACAAATTTAAAATTCATATTTACATTTTAGCCCGTATTATTCTGATGTTACATCTGTGGTACTCATTGCAACAATATGTAGCTTTCAACTTTTTCTAACCGCTTTGTTGATTATGTGGCCTGTTTAGGTGACTATGAAATCGTGGTCATGTATAAAACAGGCTGTAGTTCCAAGGATACTTATTTATTAATGATTCTGAGTTTAGAGGGCCGTGAAATCGTGGTCTTTAACGTCTTCAACTTCGCCTCGTTTCACAAACTTGCCAAAAAGAGAAACTTTCCGAACTTTTATCATAAATAACTATTTTGGTACGATAATTAATAACTTTATTAGACATACTTTAATTTTATTATTCTTCTCTGTGATAAATTTAGGGAAATTAAATTAAAAATAGGCCTGCTATACCATCCTAATATTTCATATTGAGTTACAGACTGAAATAAGGCAATGTAAACTGTACGTACTATTTCCATAGTATAGTTTTTACCATAATCGTAAAATAAACATTGAAAGACCTAAAAGGCGTTAGGGAAGCACATTTGAAAATTGTGTTAATCTTTGTGAATTGAAAGAGGCGTAAGAGGCAAATCAAGTAATTTGACATGATTTTTGTGATGCAAAATTTACGAAGAAAAGTCATTACTCGTACCTGTGTGCGTGGTAGGATCTGCCAGGTGTCTAATCCTTGCTAACTTCGGAATGGTCACGAACTGATATGATACGTCCGGTCGACCTGCTGTTAAATACGCCGGAGTTCCCCTCCAGGCAGCGGCTGATGAAACTAGTCCATCTGACGACATCGGGGATTGTGTTTACACGATTGCTCCCGTTGGCTGGCCCCGGCGAATCTGAAATCTGATTGGCTCGCCGCACCATGTGGCCTGGAGGCTCTCCCAGCCGCTGCCTTCATACCTTCCGCCATAAGCAGAATGCACAGACGGGGTCTACATGAGGCCAGTTCTCAGTGTAGAGAAGATATGAGGAGCTTTAACATACAGATTTCGTGATTTCTAACGTTTGAACGTCGGTTTTTCACCCTTAAGTCTCGCGTTCGTATTCCAGAGAGTAGAAATATAATTTCGGGAGTTGTTTCATCTTTGGAATAGCGCCAATTCCCTTGGAATTGTGTCAATAAATTATCGTTATCAGTTATTACGGTCAATGTAGAGTATCCACCGCACACTGAACGAATATTGGTTAAACGAGCGTTGAGCGACTTCCGCCGATTTTGGAATAGACACCGACGCACTTAGGTTAGGTTAGGTTAGTTTAGGCTTTTATTATCCCTTCAAGATGTTTAGGATTAGTGTAAAACTGGCCTATGTCTCCTATAGTGGGCGGGACATAAGTAACATTCACCGTTATTACTATTCATCATTATCTCTACAATCATCAAAATTCAACATAATTATCATCATCATCATCATCACTTTCAATCGTAATCCTCATAATATCTTAGCCTTGTTAATTAACTAGGATACAATTATGATACTAATCATCAGGGAACGGATTTATATGGACTAAAAATATATGAAATATGTAAATATATATGTAGTTATTTTTACCAAAATATGGAATTAAATATGGATTTTTACCAAAATATGGAATTAAATATGGACTTAAAATTATAAAAAAATGACTATGTACGTTAAATATTGGTACATTTTAATCAAACTAAACAAAAAATATAATGGACGTACCTTATCTTCCAATGTAGTTTCAACAAAACACAATTTTTATTGTCTGTTACCATAACAATAGGTTACAAACATTTCTTTCAAGTGCTGAAAAGTGAATCTTCTTCTATTGTCTCTGAGGATAGATTTATACTGACTAAAAGAGCGTTCGACGTCACAAGAAGTAACTGGTACATAATTCAATTTCACAATGTCTGCTGGGGATAAGTCCAAGTTAATCTTCACTGTTGATTCACCACTCATCACAGCAACAACCTTTTGTAGTTCTTCATATCCAGGGTTTTTTGAAAGTACAGTGTCCACCTTAGCTCTTACTGCATCTGCAACTTTACCTCTACCACGATTCAGTTGTTCCACAGTACTATTTATAATTTCAAAACTTTCAGATAGTGAAAGGTGCCTATTTTGGAGACTTTTGAGCGTTTTTATGATGCATGAAAATGTATGCTGAATGTGAGCTAAGTCATTCTTCACACTTATGTCACAGGTAACTGTTTTCGCAGTATCAATTGAGACTGCATCTTCAGAGTCCAATGCAAGGAGAACATTGTTAATAGAGTCTATATGTTCGGCATAATATTCAACTGCTTCTAGCCATGTACCCCATCTAGTTAAAATTGGCTTTGGTGGCAATGGAATTTCAGGGTACATTTCTTTCAACACGTTAACTCTACTGGGAGCTTTGAGAAATACTTTTTTCACTGATGAAATCAACAAATCTACTTTAGGGAAATTGTCTCTGACCACTTCTGCCACACGATGAAATGCATGCGCCACACAAGTAAAATGAGTCAATTTAGGATATACAACAGATAATGCTTGTCCAGCTTTGACCATATAAGGGGCAGCATCGCTAATAAAGAATAACACATTATCGTACATAATACCCTTTGGCCACAGGATACCCATAGCTTCGTTGAACAGTTTAACTATAGTTTTGTTATTGCACTTTTCTAGAACATCACAATGTAAAAGAATTCGTTCAGAATATTGTTCACTAAACAAACCGATAACTACATTACCAACAAGTCTACCGTCTTTGTCGGGAGTCTCATCAATGGAAACCCAAATTGAACTATCTTTAATTTCATCTCTTATCTTCTGTATTGTCTCATCGTAGATGGATGGAGCATACGTCTTCCTAAGTGTTGACTCATCCGGGATTGTATGTTGAGTATATTTTTCAAGGAATTCCCTGAAGACCTTATTCTTTAGTTTGTAGAGAGGAATATCAGCAGAGATGAGAGAACGGCACAGGTCGATGTTAAACTCAGATCTTACATTCGATGTTGTTGGTTGTGTTAAAAACAATTGTCTCTGCTTGGAATTTAGTTGTTTGTTGGCCTGATGTTTACTAGTTGTAATGTGTT
Source organism: Periplaneta americana (assembly GCF_040183065.1). Taxonomy (NCBI): domain Eukaryota; kingdom Metazoa; phylum Arthropoda; class Insecta; order Blattodea; family Blattidae; genus Periplaneta; species Periplaneta americana. The sequence continues at coordinate 164,920,687 of NC_091128.1, forward strand.
GTTGCACCAGGAACTTTTGTGTAGATGATACTGCACACTGACACAAATTACAAAATAATATTTTATTGTCAGTTGATAAACCATCTTCTTTAAATTCTGAAATGTAACTTGTTAGTTTTGATTTTAAATTGACTGAATGACGTACTTTTGGCATATTTACCGTCTTTATAGTATGATTTACAAAACTGAACCTATGTGTACTCTGACTGGCATTTAACTGTTGAGCTGCACAACTGAAGTCTGTTAAAAATTTTAAATTAAATTAATACAGTTTTGTAACTTACTTTCCCATTGTTGATAGGACTGCTAATTTTCAAATAACTCTGATGTTAAAGGGATTACTGAACATGTGTTTAAATCTCTATTGTTGAAATGTATTTTTAAAAGTTAATGGAATTTTGTTTTGTTTTATTGTTAAACCTAATATAATATGGACTGTTTTATATGAAATATGGAAAATATATGGAAATTAACGAAAATATGTACTAAACTCTAAAATATGGAAAAATATGGAAAATAAAAGTAGGATTTTTCAACCCTACACATTGTGAAACATAAAGATAATGCAAAATATAAATTATATTAGCTTTATAAGTAAATATGTATTTACATATAAATCCTTTCCCTGCTAATCATTCATTTAAAGTTCGTGTGTCTGTAGCCTGTATATATTTTCGTGTGATTTTACTTTGTTTATAGCTTGATTTTTTTATTATTGTAGTTGTATTTCTGATGGTATGGAAGAGGTCTCATGGCCTTAACTACAACCAGAATAAATGAATGAATGAATTAATAAATGAAAGAATAAATAAATAAATAAATAAATAAATAAATAAATAAATAAATAAATAAATAAATAAATAAATAAATAAATAAATAAATCTATACTAATAATAAATCTGTAGCCGAAATGTTTCTGGTAATTTTAGATTTTCCAAAAATAATTGGTCCTAACATATATACTTAACCACCCTGAAACCGAAAATCGCTTTTTTGAAATTTTTGTCTGTCTGTCTGTATGTTTGTTACCTTTTCACGCGATAATGGCTGAACGGATTTCGATGAAAATTGGAATATAAATTAAGTTCGTTGCATCTTAGATTTTAGGCTATATGACATTCAAAATACATTATTTAAAAGGGGGGTTATAAGGGGGCCTGAATTAAATAAATCGAAATATCTCGCTTATTATTGATTTTTGTGAAAAATGTTACATAACAAAAGTTTCTTTAAAAATCATTTTCGATAAGTTTTATTCTTGAACAATTTTGATAGGACTGATATTTAATGACATAAATGAGTTTTAAAATTAAAATAACTGCCATCAAAGGCCGTGTAATGAATTAAAAAACAAATGACTTCGTCTATAAGGGGCCTTGGACAGCAACAATCGAAAACTATGAAAGATAGCCTACAGAGAATGTTTCCGTGTTTGTATGAAGTAATATCGGAAGCTAAATTAACCGATTTGTATAATTAATTATTATTTCACCATTGGAAAGTGTAGTTTCTCTAGATGGACATAATGTTATAATGTTATTACAGTAACTTCTGATATAATATAATATAATATACTATGATATAATATAATATAATATAATATAATATAATATAATATAATATAATATAATATAATATAATATAATATAATATAATATAATAAAATATAATATAATATAATATAATATGATATAATTTAAGTTATTTGAAGGGTTCAGAACCATAGTGGGTCAAGCGCCATTTACTGAATACGTAGAAAAGAAGGGTTAAAATTAAGTTATTACCATAATTCAATGGAAACCTATAACAAGTAAAATAAAATATACACATTAAATCTAAATGACGTCAATCTTCATTAAACTATGGTTGCACGTAATAAAAATTAAGAAACATGTTAAAGGAATTATCATTGCACCAAATGAGTGTCTCTGGACCAAAATGATCGCATTTTAATTATTTAAATACAATTTAAATTAAGTAACATAATAAACGATTTATCCTTCTATCAAACACGAATGTTCCCTGAATCAAATGTCCTATTTTAATTATGTACGGGTACGGCTAGTAAATAAATAAATGAACGAATCAATAAATGAATGAATGAATAAATAAGTGAATGAATAAATGAATGAATGAATAAATGAACGAATTAAAATGAATAAATAAGTAAATGAATGAATAAATAAGCGAATGAATAAATAAATGAATGAATAAATGAACGAATTAAAAATGAATAAATAAGTAAATGAATGAATAAATAAGCGAATGAATAAATAAATGAGGGAATAAATGAACGAATTAAAAATGAATAAATAAGTAAATGAATGAATAAATAAGCAAATGAATAAATAAATGAATGAATAAATGAACGAATTAAAAATGAATAAGTAAGTAAATGAATGAATAAATAAGCGAATGAATAAATAAATGAAAGAATAAATGAACGAATTAAAAATGAATAAATAAGTAAATGAATGAATAAATATGGGAATGAATAAATAAATGAATGAATAAATGAACGAATTAAAAATGAATAAATAAGTAAATGCATGAATAAATAAGCGAATGAATAAATAAATGAATGAATAAATGAACGAATTAAAAATGAATAAATAAGTAAATGAATGAATAAATAAGCGAATGAATGAATAAATAAATGAATGAATAAATGAACGAATTAAAAATGAATAAATAAGTAAATGAATGAAGAAATAAGCGAATGAATAAATAAATGAATGAATAAATGAACGAATTAAAAATGAATAAATAAGTAAATGTATGAATAAATAAGCGAATGAATGAATAAATAAATGAATGAATAAATGAACGAATTAAAAATGAATAAATAAGTAAATGAATGAAGAAATAAGCGAATGAATAAATAAATGAATGAATAAATGAACGAATTAAAAATGAATAAATAAGTAAATGTATGAATAAATAAGCGAATGAATGAATGAATAAATAAATGAATGAATAAATGAACGAATTAAAAATGAATAAATAAGTAAATGAATGAATAAATAAGCGAATGAATGAATAAATGAACGAATTAAAAATGAATAAATAAGTAAATGAATGAATAAATAAGCGAATGAATGAATAAATGAACGAATTAAAAATGAATAAATAAGTAAATGAATGAATAAATAAGCGAATGAATGAATAAATGAACGAATTAAAAATGAATAAATAAGTAAATGAATGAATAAATAAGCGAATGAATGAATAAATAAATGAATGAATAAATGAACGAATTAAAAATGAATAAATTAGTAAATGAATGAATAAATAAGCGAATGAATGAATAAATGAACGAATTAAAATGAATAAATAAGTAAATGAATGAATAAATAAGCGAATGAATGAATAAATGAACGAATTAAAAATGAATAAATAAGTAAATGAATGAATAAATAAGCGAATGAATGAATAAATAAATGAATGAATAAATGAACGAATTAAAAATGAATAAATTAGTAAATGAATGAATAAATAAGCGAATGAATGAATAAATGAACGAATTAAAATGAATAAATAAGTAAATGAATGAATAAATAAGCGAATGAATGAATAAATGAACGAATTAAAAATGAATAAATAAGTAAATGAATGAATAAATAAGCGAATGAATGATGGTTAAATAAATGACCGAATATTGGGGTGAAGAATTTTCTCAACATCTGTAATGCACTAGTAGAATAAAAAAATATTGTATAATATTGAGACCTAGGGTAGTAGGTTATCCAGCAGAAACATCGATAAAGTAAGAGCCAAAATGTTTAAAAAAAAATTCTAGGAATACGAGAGAATGCTTCTAACCTGGCAGCCTTACTAGAGACGGGAACCGATTCGAGTCTGGGAATTATTCTAGAAAGAAAAATCAAATATTTAGGTAAATGATTATGTCTCGTGACCAGAATATTGTACGAAATGGAAATATAAAAATTGGAGATTTATCCTTCGAAGAGGTGGAAAAATTCAAATATCTTGCAGCAACAGTAACAAATATAAATGACACTCGGGAGGAAATTAAACGCAGAATAAATATGGGAAATGCCTGTTATTATTCGGTTGAGAAGCTCTTATCATCCAGTCTGCTGTCCAAAAATCTGAAAGTTAGAATTTATAAAACAGTTATATTACCGGTTGTTCTGTGTGGTTGTGAAACTTGGACTCTCACTCTGAGAGAGGAACATAGGTTCAGGGTGTTTGAGAATAAGGTGCTTAGGAAAATATTTGGGGCTAAGCGGGATGAAGTTACAGGAGAATGGAGAAAGTTACACAACACAGAACTGCACGCATTGTATTCTTCACCTGACATAATTAGGAACATTAAATCCAGACGTTTGAGATGGGCAGGGCATGTAGCACGTATGGGCGAATCCAGAAATGCATATAAAGTGTTAGTTGGGAGACCGGAGGGAAAAAGACCTTTAGGGAGGCCGAGACGTAGATGGGAGGATAATATTAAAATGGATTTGAGGGAGGTGGGGTATGATGATAGAGACTGGATTAATCTTGCACAGGATAGGGACCGCTGGCGGGCTTATGTGAGGGCGGCAATGAACCTTCGGGTTCCTTAAAAGCCATTTGTAAGTAAGTAAGTAAGTAAGTAATATTCTGTGTAGGATTGATTCAGCAGTTATGAAAACATGTTACTTTTGTATGAAAGCCGCTAATTGGAAATCGAATTGGCTGAAAGAGCTGGAACGAGAAATAAGCAGATTAGGTCTAAATTGCCTATGGAGAGAACTAGGGTCTATAAACACGAAAACTATTGGATGAATAGTAAAAGAGAGGGCAAACGAAATTTCGAGGCAAGATATTTTTAGTAACATTAAAGACCTAGGATCACTAAAATACTATAGGGAGGTTAAACAGTTTTGGGAACAGGAAGAATATACTTACTTACTGGCTTTTAAGGAACCCGGAGGTTCATTGCAGCCCTCACATAAGCCCGCCACCGGTCCCTATCCTGAGCAAGATTAATCCATTCTCTATCATCATATCCCACCTCCCTCAAATCCATTTTAATATTATCTTCCCATCTACGTCTCGGCCTCCCTAAAGGTCTTTTTCCCTCCGGCCTCCCAACTAACACTTTATATGCATTTCTGGATTCGCCCATACGTGCTACATGCCCTGCCCATCTGAAACGTCTGGATTTAATGTTCCTAATTATGTCAGATGAAGAATACAATGCGTGCAGTTCTGTGTTGTGTAACTTTCTCCATTCTCCTGTAACTTCATCCCTCTTAGCCCCAAATATTTTCCTAAGCACCTTATTCTCAAACACCCTTAACCTATGTTCCTCTTTCAAAGTGAGAGTACAAGTTTCACAACCATAAAGAACAACCGGTAATATAACTGTTTTATAAATTCTAACTTTCAGATTTTTTGACAGCGGACTGGATGATAAAAGCTTCTCAACCGAATAATAACAGACATGCAAATCAAGATTTCAGGTATAACTCCCTGTAAAGTTGATTTGAATAATTTCGAGGGAAAAATTGTTCCGGAGCCGGGTATCGAACCCTGGACCTTTGGTTTAACGTACCAACGCTCTACCACTGAGCTACCCGGGAACTCTAACCGACACCGATCCAATTTTTCCCTCTAATAAATGAATAAATAAATAAATGAATAAATAAGTTAATAAATAAATAAATGAATAAATAAATAAATGAATAAATAAATAAATGAATAAATAAATAAATGAATAAATAAGTGAATAAATAAATGAATAAATGAATGAATAAATAAATAAATAAATAAATGAATAAATAAATAAATGAATAAATAAATAAATGAATAAATAAATAAATAAATTAATAAATAAATAAATGAATAAATAAATAAATAAATAAATGAATAAATAAATAAATGAATAAATAAATGAATAAATAAATAAATGAATAAATAAGTGAATAAATAAATAAATAAATAAATAAATAAATGAATAAATAAATAAATGAATAAATAAATAAATGAATAAATAAATAAATGAATAAATAAGTGAATAAATAAATGAATGAATAAATAAATAAATGAATAAATGAATGAATAAATAAATAAATGAAAAAATAAATAAATGAATAAATAAGTGAATAAATAAATGAATAAATGAATAAATAAATAAATAAATAAATAAATGAATAAATAAATAAATGAATAAACAAGTGAATAAATAAATGAATAAATTAATGAATAAATAAATAAATAAATAAATAAACCTAAATGAATGACTGAATGAATAAATGAATAAATAAATAAATAAATGAATAAATGAATGAATAAATAAAAAATAAATAAGTGAATAAATAAATGAATAAATGAATAAATAAATAAATAAATAAACCTAAATGAATGACTGAATGAATAAATGAATAAATAAATAAATAAATGAATAAATGAATGAATAAATAAATAAATAAATAAATAAGTGAATAAATGAATGAATAAATAAATGAATAAATAAGTGAATAAATAAATGAATAAATAAATAAATAAATAAATAAACCTAAATGAATGACTGAATGAATAAATGAATAAATAAATAAATAAATAAATAAATAAATAAATAAATAAACCTAAATGAATGACTGAATGAATAAATGAATAAATAAATAAATAAATAAATAAATGAATAAATAAATAAATGAATAAATAAGTAAATAAATAAATGAATAAATAAATAAATAAATAAACCTAAATGAATGACTGAATGAATAAATGAATAAATAAATAAATAAATAAATAAATGAATAAATGAATGAATAAATAAATAAATAAATAAACCTAAATGAATGACTGAATGAATAAATGAATAAATAAATAAATAAATGAATAAATGTATGAATAAATAAATAAATAAATAGACCTAAATGAATGACTGAATGAATGAATAAATAAATAAATAAGTAAATAAATAAACCTAAATGAATGACTGAATGAATGAATAAATAAATAAATAAATAAATAAATAAATAAATAAATAAATAAATAAATAAGTAAGTAAGTAAATAAATAAATAAATAAATAAATAAATAAATGAATAAATAAATAATTAAATAAATAAATACATACATAAATAAATAAATAAATAAATAAATAAGTAAATAAATAAATAAATATATAAATAAATATATAAATACATAAATGAATATATAAATAAATATATAAATATATAAATAAATACATAAATGAATAAATAAATAAATAAATGAGTAAGTAAATAAGTAAATAAATACATAAATAAAAAAAATGAATAAATAAATACTTAAATAAATAAATAAATAAATAAATATATATAATAAATACATAAATGAATAAATAAATATATATATGAATAAATACATAAATGAAAAATAAATAAATAAATATATGAATGAATAAGTAAATAAATACATAAATAAATACATACATAAATGAATAAATAAATAAATAAATGAATAAGTAAATAAGTAAATAAATACATAAATAAAGAAATAAATGAATAAATAAATAAATAAATACATAAATGAATAAATAAATAAATAATTAATTAAATAAATATCTATTTGTTTTGTGCAATTATCGAAATTAGCCTAGGTTTGCAATATATTGCAATATCAATATATCGGTATTTAAATTATTTCCTCCATCACTACTGTCTCGTACTGATTATCTCGTTTCTCCCATGCGTCGCATTTACGTATTTCCCGATTCGGAGTGTCGGTTACGTGTGACGTATAGCTGTCTCACTCAAGGCCGTGAACAGCGCTAGTCCGGCTGCAGACACAGCGAGGCGCGACCAAAGTGCTCTATAACTAGAGACCGGAATTTAGGCAAAAACCTATTTTTCCCTTGACACGTACAGGCTTAAGATTTAATATTTACATTTTTCATGGAAATATAGGTGTAAATAAAGGGGGTTTATAGTGCCTAAAATGCCTATTTCGACGTTAGTGCCTATTTTTAAGTTTTTTGTAACTGTTTACAGTTTTCTTAACATCCTGTACTGTTTACATTCCAAGACGGATAACAACTCCTTCCTAGCAGTGAACGACACAACAGACAAACACCTCCAGGCCACCCCTTCTCATTCTTACAATCTTTCAATCATAAAATTCCAACTTTCAGTCGGCCTGGGTAGCGTAATCGGTATAGCGCTGGCCTTCTGTGCTCGAGGTTGCGAGTTCGATCCCGGCTCAGGTCATTGGCATTTAAGTGTGCTTATATGCGACAGGCTCATGTCAGTAGATTTACTGGAATGTAAAAGAACTCCTGCGGGACAAATTATTATTATTATTATTATTATTATTATTATTATTATTATTATTATTATTATTATTATTGTTAGGCCTATACAATTATGAGATTGATTTGTCTGTTTTCGTCCTGATCACAAACCCTAAGCGGGAGTACGGGCGTGCGAAAAGGTGTGAAAAATTCAAAATCTACCAATGCAGGCGTAAATAGTATAATATGATTGAAACCGTTACCGTATATCTTCGTGTGGATAAGTATTTATTTATAAGCTGTAATGTACATTTTCTTCACTTACATTATCCCCCCCCCCTCAATTTTTTGGTGTGCCCCAAAGCCCTGTGCCCAATTTGAAAGTCCTGGTGCCGCCACTGGATGATTGGATTTTATTTTTCGCTCAAAGTAGTTTTTTAATTGTAAATATGATAAATATGGTTCAATTTCATAACTTACAGTGTGATTCAAAAGTCCGGGAACAAACAGCGTCATTAGTTCAGATAGAAAAAAATGGAAAAAGGGAAAGTTGTCACAGATATGTAGTTTTCAATCTAACGTGCTTGAATTTTCAACGTAGAATGCACTGTTGAGAATGTACACTGATAAGAGGCTCAATGAAGACGGAAAATGCCCTGTTGCCACATGCTTCGTCCTTTAGGAGGCATAACATAGTTATCATTGTGTACTGGGTATACGGAACTATGACGATAATTAGCAGTGTTGCCAACACAAGTTCACGAAAAACCGCTAGGCAAACATGAATTTCCTCTGAATCCTTATGCTATCGATGTTAAGAAATGTTTCTTTGGGCTGTGAGGAGTTAAATAACCGCTAAATTCTGCATGTCAACTATTTTTCTCCGTTAAATAATACGTATCTAAAATCGGTAGAAATAGCGGAAAATCCACTAATTTGGCAGCTTTTGGATTAAGCGTGTGTGTCATACTATAGTCCCGTCGCTCTAATTTCCGGCAGCCAATCACGTTGCACGTCGGCTACATTTAAACGTGTGCGTCTTGTGATTTGCTGATGAAGACGTTATTCATTTGTTAAGGCTCGATAAATACTAAATATATAATCGCCCGCCATTTTGGCTCTTTCGTTGGCGTTCGCAGAAAAAAAACGAAGACGTTATTTGCCGCTCAATTATTTGATGAATTACAGTGCGTTTCATTTATTATCATAGAGCTACGACATGATAATATTTAACGCTGTGGCAAATACATTCCTCCTGTGATAGCTCGGCAACGAAAGAACAAAAATGGCGAACGATACTACCTACCTAGACTTTATTGAGTCTTCACTTCCTAAGACGTAAGCAAAGAGGAGGAGTCACGCCAGGAATAACAGCGTCGCGACTATAGTGTACAGACTCATTGATTTATTCTACGTTGAAAATTGAAGCACATCAGATTGAAAACTACCTATTTCCAACAAGTTTCTCCTGTTTACATTTTTTGCAATCAGCACTAATAACGGAGTTTGTCTACGTCGTCGGACTTTTGAATCACTCTGTATATTCAATGACTAAAGAACCGTTCATTTTCTCCGATTGAAAGACAATTGAAATACGATAATAAAAGAAGTCTGACTCGAAGATTTTTTATTTAATTAATTTATTTATTGATGTATTTATTTGTTTATTTATTATTTTACAGTTTGTTGTTTAGTCAACAAACTGTCCGAAGACAGGTCTGAACCCCACAAGAGATACCAACATGGTACCACTTGAATAATTTCAAGGGAAAAATTGTTCTGGGGCCGGGTATCGATCCCGGGACCTCTGGTTGAACGTACCAGCGCTATCCCAACTAGCTCAGTTGGGAGAGCGCTGGTACGTTCAACCAGAGGTCCCGGGATCGATACCCGGCCCCAGAACAATTTTTCCCTTGAAATTATTCAAATCTGCTTTACAGGAAGCTTCACCTGAAAGACTAGATTTGCATAATATATACGTCACTGTGTACCTTAACAGAAAGCCACAATTCCAAGTCACACAGAGATTGTGTGCACTCGATGTGGGTCTCTGGCGTTTCGTCAGCCCACGCGAGTTGTGTGGATATAAAGGAAAAGTTGAGACGGTGTCGGGTGGAGTTCCCGGGTAGCTCAGTTGGGAGAGCGCTGGTACGTTCAACCAGAGGTCCCGGGATCGATACCCGGCCCCGGAACAATTTTTCCCTTGAAATTATTCAAATCTGCTTTACAGGAAGCTTCACCTGAAAGACTAGATTTGCATAATATATACGTCACTGTGTACGTTAACAGAAAGCCACAATTCCAAGTCACACAGAGTTTGTGTGCTCTCGATGTGGGTATCTGGCGTTCCGTCAGCCCACGCGAGTTGTGTGGATATAAAGGGAAAAGTTGAGACGGTGTCGAGTGGAGTTCCCGGGTAGCTCAGTTGGGAGAGAGCTGGTACGTTCAACCAGAGGTCCCGGGATCGATACCTGGCCCCGGAACAATTTTTCCCTTGAAATTATTCAAATCTTCTTTACAGGGAGCTTTACCTGAAAGACTAGATTTGCATAATATATACGTCACTGTGTACCTTAACAGAAAGCCACAATTCCAAGTCACACAGAGATTGTGTGCACTCGATGTGGGTCTCTGGCGTTTCGTCAGCCCACGCGAGTTGTGTGGATATAAAGGAAAAGTTGAGACGGTGTCGGGTGGAGTTCCCGGGTAGCTCAGTTGGGAGAGCGCTGGTACGTTCAACCAGAGGTCCCGGGATCGATACCCGGCCCCGGAACAATTTTTCCCTTGAAATTATTCAAATCTGCTTTACAGGAAGCTTCACCTGAAAGACTAGATTTGCATAATATATACGTCACTGTGTACGTTAACAGAAAGCCACAATTCCAAGTCACACAGAGTTTGTGTGCTCTCGATGTGGGTATCTGGCGTTCCGTCAGCCCACGCGAGTTGTGTGGATATAAAGGGAAAAGTTGAGACGGTGTCGAGTGGAGTTCCCGGGTAGCTCAGTTGGGAGAGAGCTGGTACGTTCAACCAGAGGTCCCGGGATCGATACCTGGCCCCGGAACAATTTTTCCCTTGAAATTATTCAAATCTTCTTTACAGGGAGCTTTACCTGAAAGACTAGATTTGCATAATATATACGTCACTGTGTACGTTAACAGAAAGCCACAATTCCAAGTCACAGAGAGTTTGTGTGCACTCGATTGTGGGTCTCTGGCGTTTCGTCAGCCCACGCGAGTTGTGTGGATATAAAGGGAAAAGTTGAGACGGTGTCGGGTGGAGTTCCCGGGTAGCTCAGTTGGGAGAGCGCTGGTACGTTCAACCAGAGGTCCCGGGATCGATACCTGGCCCCGGAACAATTTTTCCCTTGAAATTATTCAAATCTTCTTTACAGGGAGCTTTACCTGAAAGACTAGATTTGCATAATATATACGTCACTGTGTACGTTAACAGAAAGCCACAATTCCAAGTCACAGAGAGTTTGTGTGCACTCGATTGTGGGTCTCTGGCGTTTCGTCAGCCCACGCGAGTTGTGTGGATATAAAGGGAAAAGTTGAGACGGTGTCGGGTGGAGTTCCCGGGTAGCTCAGTTGGGAGAGCGCTGGTACGTTCAACCAGAGGTCCCGGGATCGATACCCGGCCCCGGAACAATTTTTCCCTTGAAATTATTCAAATCTGCTTTACAGGAAGATTCACCTGAAAGACTAGATTTGCATGGTACCACTTATGAGGCAGCTAGGCTAGGAGATAATGGGGTAGGGTGGCCAGTTCCTTTCCCCCTCCATTGCATACATCGCCGACTAGCTACATATTACACTAGTCAGACTTCAGATGCATACAAGCAATTATTCTTCCTCTGACACATATCGTCAAGTGAGATGTACTGCCTGATAATAGATGTCAGAACCTCAATCAGAGGTATTATTTGCAGTATAACCCCGTTAATGCGCTCCTCAAGGGATTGCGGCCTTCAAGCGTGGGACAGCGCTATAGACGGGAAATGGTGTATGAAATGGGGAAAACAATTTAGACGCCACTTAATAGGGGACATAATTTTTTTTACGCATTAGTTACAGAGAAAATTGCAAATGAGAACTCATTTCAAGTGAAAAAAATGTTTGATTATTGTTTTCTGTGTGTTTGTACTGTTATTATGAATGATAACATTTTTATGCAGTTCAAGGAACCACGGATAACTTCACTTGATACACATAGGAGTAACGCTAATGCATTTTCGAAGGACAGTTACTGCGCCGTTTGGTGTGGTGACTCCTTCCTCTTCAGATTCTATTTCCTTATTAAAGTCTTCACCTTGGGCGGTAGTGGCAGCATGATCCGCAAACACGTGATCAACACCGGGATTTCTGACGTCACTACACGCAGAATCCTCCACGTTAACTTCCTCCAACTTCTACCATAGGATCCTAATCGTTGTCATCATCCATTATTTAAAAGGGGCATTCATTTCGTATGCAGTTATGCCATTTTACACTGGGAATAATAATAATAATTAATTATATATTTATTTATTTACTAATATTTTAGTGTGCTGTAAAACAGCCAGAGGCCATTAGTAGTTCAGCATAAATAACAAAAATTACAAATGACAATAATTAAAAATAATGAGAAAAATTACAAATAATGACAATAATTAAAAATAATGAGAAAAATTACAAATAATCATAATAATTAAAAAATAATGAGAACAATTACAAATAATGACAATAATTAAAAAATAATGAGAAAAATTACAAATAATGACGATAATTAAAAATAATGACAAAAATCACAAATAATAATGACAAAAATTACAAATAATGACAATAATTAAAACAATGAGAAAAATTACAAATAATGGCAATAATTAAAAATGAGAAAAATTACAAATGATGACAATAATTAAAAATAACGAGAAAAATTACAAAAAATTACAATAATTAAGAATAATGAGAAAAATTACAAATAATGACAATAATTAAAAACAATGAGAAAAATTACAAATAATGACAATAATTAAAAATAATGAGAAACATTACAAATAATCATAATAATTAAAAAATAATGAGAAAAATTACAAATAATGACAATAATAAAAAAATGAGAAAAATTACAAATAATGACAAAATTAAAAATAATGACAATAATTGAAAATAAAGAGAAAAATTACAAATAATGACAGTAATGAAAGATAATGACAAAAACTACTAATAAGAATAATTAAAAATAATGAGAAAAATTACAAATAATGACAATAATAAAAAATAATGACAAAAATTACAAATAGTGACAATAATTAAAAATACTCACAATAATTTAAAATAATGGCAGTAATTACAAATAATGACAATAATTAAAAATACTGACAATAATTTTAAATAATGAGAAAAATTACAAATAATGACAATAATTAAAAATACTGACAATAATTTAAAATAATGGCAGTAATTACAAATAATGACAATAATTAAAAATACTGACAATAATTTTAAATAATGAGAAAAATTACAAATAATGACAATAATTAAAAATACTGACAATAATTTAAAATAATGACAGTAATTACAAATAATGACAATAATTAAAAATACTGACAATAATTTTAAATAATGACAAAAATTACAAATAATGACAATAATTAAAAATACTGACAATAATTTAAAATAATGACAAAAATGACAAATAATGACAATAATTAAAAATACTGACAATAATTTAAAATAGTGACAATAATTACAAATTATGACAATAATTAAAATAATGACAGTAACTGTAAATAATGGCAATAATTAAAAATAATGACAATAATTAAAAATAATAATGACAAATAATGACAATAACTGCAATAACTGTACCTGAATAGACGTTCATGGATAGATGTGAAATGAAAAATAACTCAATTGAAACAATAATAACAAAACATATAATGTGTTAGAGTTGAATTAGAATCCAATATTAAAACAACAACAATATAAGTATTCAAACTATACATTGAAAGGATCCAATTTCATACCATACAAATTGGCAAGTTTTATGCATCTGGCATCAGGTGAAAGAGATTTAGACTTGCTGGCATAATTTTTTTTTTGAAATCTTAGTCCTTTAGAAGGAATCCGAAGGATTATGATGGATTCACAAAGAAAGAAAAGAATAAGTAATCGAGATCCAGACGTCTGGCATAAAGACTAGAAGAGTTAAAATGATTACAGGTTAGCTCATAATTGAAAACAGAGAAAATTGGTAGAAATCTAAAAGAACATAAGGAAATAAATTTTCTTTGAATATTTTCCAATTTAACCGAATCAGTAGAAGTAATAAAATTTCAAACAACAGATGCATATTCAAGTTTGGATCTGACTAATGTATTGTATAAAACTAGCAGAGTAGCAGGAGTAGAAAATAATAATAATAATAATAATAATAATAATAATAATAATAATAATAATAATAATACAACTTTGTTATGTTATTATAACAGAAGTACTAACAGAAAAAAGATTGAACAATGTGATGCGATTTAACATTAGAAAAAACACGAAAACACTGATCTCGTCTACATTCTCCTACAGAATGCATTCAAACTGAGGAAAGCATGGACTGGAAACTTCACCAAACACAGAGTGCTGGCAGATGGAGTAAAAACTATCCGCATCAATAAAATGTGCATATAATCTCGGTTGTAGTACCATCTGTAGGATTTATGCGACATATTTATACATAAGTCTGGAGGGAATTGGACTTTTTCCAGGCGTCTACAGCCAACTGTAAGAGTCCGTACTTCTATCGATACAGTACAGCTTGTCCTGCTGAATTGCTACCAATAAAAGTTACATAGGCTACATCTTGCAGACGATTTATTATAGTATAAATTGTTTCATTTATTAAGTTTCCTGAACCGTGAAATTTTGATATTCTGTACTGTTTTCATGATTAACTAAAATGTGTCTCAGTGAAACGTACAGCAAAATCCATATAGGGCAGTTTCTGATGCTTTTCCAATCCACTGCGGGCTAAAGCAAGGAGATGCACTATCACCTTTACTTTTTAACTTCGCTCTAGAGTATGCCATTAGGAAAGTCCAGGATAACAGAGAGGGTTTGGAATTGAACCGGTTACATCAGCTACTTGTTTATGCGGATGACGTGAATATGTTAGGAGAAAATCACCAACTATTTGGGAAAACACGGAAATTTTACTTGAAGCAAGTAAAGAGATAGATTTGGAAGTAAATTAAAAAAAGACGAAGTAGAGGAGACTGTTGTACCTTTAGCATAGTGTACCTTTGAACATTTTTTGTTTTTTAATTTTTGCTGCTACCTAGAGGACTCAAACTGAAGTAGATTGTAGAGAAAGCCGCTAAGTAGCTCTGGTCGTAGTTTCAGTTTGATTTATTGCAAAGTGTGAGTTCCGTGGAGAAAATAAGTTTTTTTAGTACCAAAAGTGAACATTTCGTTCATTGATGTATGTTTTCTAACACAAAACCAGATTGCATTTGTTAATATCTTTCAAGTACGGTGTGTTCCCTATCATCTGGTGAGTAATAACATATTTTAATTTCCATGATTTATTTGACTCTCTAGTTTTCGGAGCCATATTTGTTTAAACGTGCACCCTCTTGTACCTTTGAACACAAAACATCTTGTACCATGGAACATGTTCCAAATTTCACGATACTATCGGTTTTTGTTTTTCTTTTATTTTAAGGTCATGTCACGAAGTAAGTCTGGAATTAAAGAGGTCCCCAATTGATTCGGATGTCTTGAAAAAAGCTGTTGAAGCAGTTACTGCTTCTCCAGGAAATAAAATCTAAATCAGAGAAGCCTGCTCTGGTTTATGAATGAAAATACATTTTAAATATGATTGTCAGTTTTTACAGCTATATTCCCACCTATATTCCATGTGTTCCAACTTACAAGAGGGTATGTTCCAAGGTACATGATCCTGTTGTACCTTTGAACACAATACATATCCCTTCATTTTATTTTTTCCATCCTTAATAGATCTGTAAAGCAGGAAAATACATACAGGAAGTTGTAAAGGAATCTTCAATAATTATTTAAAGCATTTTTTCATTTAAAAAGGTTCATTTCCCAAAATTAAAAAAAATAAAATCTGAAAAGTGTTTAAAGGTACAATATGATTATGTCTCATGACCAGAACATAGTGCGAAATGGTAGTATAAAAATTGGAAATTCATTCTTTAAAATGGTGGAAAAATTCAAATATCTTGGAGCAACAGTAACAAATATAGGCCTAAATGATGCTCGGGAGGAAATTAAACGCAGAATAAATATGGAAATGCCTGTTATTATTCGGTTGAGAAGCTTTTGTCATCCAGTCTGCTCTCAAAAAACTGAAAGTTAGAATTTATAAAACAGTTATATTACCGGTTGTTCTGTATGGCTGTGAAACTTGGACTGTCACTTTGAGAGAGGAACAAAGGTTCAGAGTGTTTGAGAATAAGGTCCTTAGAAAAATATTTGGGGCTGAGAAGGATGAAGTTACAGGAGAATGGAGGAAGTTACGTAACACAGAACTGCACGCATTGTATTCTTCACCTGTCTTAATTAGGAACATCAAATCTAGACGTTTGAGATGGGCACGACATGTAGCACGTATGGGCGAATCCAGAAATGCATATAGAGTGTTAGTTGGAAGAAGGGAAAAAGATTTTTGGGGAGGCCTAGACGTAGAGGGAGGATAATATTAAAATGGATTTGAGGGAGGTGGGATATGATGGTAGAGACTGGATTCATTTTGCTCAGGATAGGAATCGACGGCGGGCTTATGTGAGGGCGGCGATGAACCTCTAGGTTCTATAAAAGCCATTTGTAAGTAAGTAGAGTCTATAATTAATTTGTAATTTAAACTTCAATAAATTTAAATTGAAAAGTCAAACTTTCCCCAGGACTTCAAATTACCTCGGTTTTTTTAAATGTATGTATATATAATACACATAGCGTAAAACAGATGTATGTACATAGTCGTGTTATGTACTGTAATGCAGATATAAAGAATGGAAAACGGAAGATTGCCAAAAGAAGGAATAAATTATTACAACACATGGCAGAGAAGGAACTCTGGGCAGCCAAAAAACAACTGGTTCACAAAAGAAATTATAAAATTCTATAGAAATCACGTCCATTCTCGATAATAATAATAAATACAATACTAATAAAACTACATAAAATTTTTACTTCACATTACTTCAAAATATTGTTACAGAACAGACAACAGGTTAATCTTTGATAAAAAAAAATTAATGATGATGACGTCAATGTAATGGCGATATTTCAGCCATTGCCCAGGATCACTTGAATTCATTTCCCAACCCACAGCGAAACATTAAGAATTTATCTGCATTACAAAGTTGTTTAGACAATCGACAGTTGAGAAAGAATATACAAGTCTTTCGTGTTGCCAATAGCAACTGATAGAACATTTGCGTGTTATTCCGCACATATACGCTCTTATAGCTCTTTACGTATGTAAAAACACACTCACGCAATTGTATTGATATATTTTTTTTTTGTTGAGTCACTCTCATGCAAAGACAAACATTATTTCGTTCTCAAGGCACTAAGTTCTGTAATTTTAGAAATATGGTTTAAAATATTGGTGTTGTGCTAGTAAAATGCCCACTAATAGATTCTGAAGGACAGCGGTATATTGACCGGATAGAGTAGCCTAGTCTAACACTATCATTCGTCGGTGTTCGTAAAAAAGGTTTTACTCTTTCAGGGGTGAGCTAAAATGTTTATATGTGTATACTATATTTTATGTTTAAAGTTTAGCAAAATAAAATAAAATTAAAAAAAATCAATGGCTTGCCCAAAACACGCTATGAAATGTTGCATATAAAACAATTTTTTTATCTCGGAAAGGAAGCATAAACGGGCAAAATTGTATTAAACTTTTGGTTTGAAATATCTCAAAGAATAATCCCCTGGAAGTAATGACATTTCTTAAGGCTCACCTTATGTACGAAAATAGGGTGAATATATATATATATATATATGTATACACTCAGGGACAAAAAAAACCGGACACTTCTATATTTGCTTGTATTTTGTTGCCAATTATTTCAAAATGAAACAAAACCCATTTAAACAAAATAATGTTTCATTTAGCACCTTATACGACAACATTTAAAAAGAAAAAATCTCTGATGAGAAAATTTACAAAAAATTACAAAGGGCGTATAACTATGGCATCGTTTGGTCTAACTGTTTTTTCATTTTATGGCGCCTTAAACATTAAAAACTCTTTTTAGTAACGGGTATTACCCCCTCTGGCTTGAATAACTGCATCCATACGTCTTGGCATGCTCTCAATTTGGTTAGCAATGTCTTCTTGAGGAATAAGTTCCCATTCTTCGCCAAGTGCTCGCCTCAACTCTTGTAACGATTCTGGTCTCGGTCGTCTATTCTTAACACGCCGTCCCAGCATGCCCCACACGTATTCAATTGCGTTCATATCTGGACTCCTTGCTGGCCATGGAAGAACATGGATTCCCACTTCTTGGAGATAATCTCCGACCGCATGGGCAATATGCGGCCGTGCATTATCATGCATTAAAACAAAATTATCGCCTACAAATTGTCCAAATGGCACAACATGATCAGCCAAACATTCATTTATATACCTATCAGCTGTTAGCCTTCCATTTTCAACAAAAACCAACTCCGTACGAGCATCCGTACACACTCCTGCCCAAACCATCACTCCACCACCTCCATACGGCACATTTTCGGAAATGCAACACTGTCAAAATCGTTCTCCCCTCCTTCTCCAAACTCTTTCAGTCCATCAGGTGAGCACAGATTGAAACGGGACTCATCGGTGAACAAAACACAGCTCCACTGTCCATTTCTCCAATCCCTGTGATCATTTGCAAAAAGCAGTCGTTCAACTCAATGCATCCTGAGAAGTCTGGGACCAATTGCAGGTCTACTTGATAACAGTCCACTTGCTTTTAACCTCCTAACTGTTTTGGCCGAAATTGGGCGTCCATGCATGTTAACAAATTGCTGGGCTACACTAGTAGCTGGCAGGTTGCGCTCCCTAAGAACTCTCAACACCATATACCTGTCTTCATTTGGATTTGTAGCTCTTGGACGACCCGAACCTGGTCTTCTGGTATATTCTAAGGTCTCTCTATACCGTTTTATGGCATCATGGGTTGTGCTTCTAGCCATATTCATAACATTTGCAATGTAACGTACACTGCGTCCGTCATCGTAAAAGGCTACAGCTCGAGCCACATCTTCAGGTCGCATCTTGTTTTAAGACAAATGTTACAACCCCACTTAAACTCAGAAAATGTAAAAATAAAGAAATAACGAATGATAACGATAATGAAGCACAAAATGGTTGAAACAAAATTGTTATAGCTGAGACTCCGAAAGAAAAATTGGAATCTTTGGTTGTAATGGCTTGTTTATAAAACAAAAAACAATCAACAATGTATACACGTCTCCATAACAACAGGTGGCTACCATAATATTGTATGAAAAGATAATGTTTTGCAAAATACTAGCAAATATTAAAGTGTCCGGTTTTTTTGTCCCTGAGTGTATATATATATATATATATATATATATATATATATATATATTTTGACGCTGTCTGCTTGTAGGACTGTATTTTAAGGTTCTGTTCTGGATTTTATGCCAATTCACTCTGTCGGGAATCGCGCCAGATTGATGACGTAACAACAGAGCTATTCGAATTGTTGGAATTGTGGGATATACTGCTATCAGAAACAAGTGCTACAGTCATCATCAGTTTCAAAGGTTCATTTGCAGCAGATTGTTCTGATGCTAAAGAATTGGATAATTACTCTGTGCACGTCTTGCTCGAAGTTCCCCCACTGTCTCTCAGCCCTCTCTTCTTCTCTTCTTGACTTCCTTCTTTTTCATTCCTTAGGATAATTACTTTTTTGACGGAATCTGTCTTACGCTAACGTCTGGTCACGGTGAAGGCAATTAACCACTCGTGGAACACGGTTTCTCTAGCTGTGGTCCACGGACCGCTGTTGGTTCTCGAAGTGTAACTCTCTGAGCCACAATGCAAAGTTATTGTGTTGAATTATGTCAATGCATTTTCGAAATAAGACTGGTCCCGTGTTACGGAACAGCTGACATTGTTCTGTTATTTGGTGCCTCTTTATTAAATCGCTCCTCGTACTGTTCCTCAACGTGAAGCAAACTTGGACCATTCTGACGTGTTACTCCATGCGACCGGAGGTAATGTCCCACGATAAACACCTTCTCCTCTGTTATGAGAACCATAATTGCAGAAATGAACACAACACTGAATTCACACTATGTCCAACTATTATGTAGGCTACAATAAATAAATACTTCGTTGCTAGGGAAACGTGGACAGGAGATGAGCGATAAATTCAGTGTCGTTTGTTTTGCCGCATACCATAAGTGAATCAATGAACGAGTGGATGAATGAATGAATGAATGAATGAGTGAATGAATAAATGAATGAATAAGTAAGTAGACACTTAAATAAATAAATGAATAAATAAATAATTAAAATAAATAAATAAAGTACATAAATAAATCATAAATAGATAAAAAAAATAAATAAATAAATAAATAAATGAGTGAGTGAATAAATAAATAAATGAGTGAGTGAATAAATAAATAAATAAATGAGTGAGTGAATAAATAAATAAATAAATAAATGAGTGAGTGAATAAATAAATAAATGAGTGAGTGAATAAATAAATAAATAAATGAGTGAGTGAATAAATAAATAAATGAGTGAGTGAATAAATAATAAACAGACAGACAGTTATCTAGGATAGGAGAAGAAATGTCAGAAGGAAGTGAAATAGGGAGAGGAATACGACAAAGATGCTTTTATCATCTATCCTGTTCAATATCTACTTGGAGGATTTGGTGAAGAATTGTTTTCAGGACATGGGAGGGGTAAAAGTAGGAGCAAAAAGAATAAAGTGCATAAGGTTTGCTGATGATATGTTAGAATTGTTTTCAGGACATGGGAGGGGTAAAAGTAGGAGCAAAAAGAATAAAGTGCATAAGGTTTGCTGATGATATGGCATTGTTAGCAGAAGAGAAGATGGTACTAAGGGATATGCTACTGGAGCTAAATGACAGCTGTGAGCAGTATGGGATGAAGATAAATGCAAACAAGACGAAGAGCATGATTGTCGCAAGAAAAATAAACAAGGTAAACTTGCGAATTCTAAATGAGGCAGTAGAGCAAGTGGACAGCTTCAAATACTTGGGGTGTACTATAAGCAGTAACATGAGCTGCTGCCAGGAAGTCAAAAAGAGGATAGCAATGGCAAAGGAAGCTTTTAATAGAAAAAGGAGCATCTTCTGCGGACCTCTGGAGAAAGAACTAAGGAAGACACTAGTGAAGTGCTTTGTGTGGAGTGTGGCATTGTATGGGGCAGAAACATGGGCATTACGACGAAGTGAAGAGAAACGACTAGAAGCATTTGAAATGTGGATATGGAGAAGAATGGAGCGTGTGGAATGGACAGACAGAATAAGAAACGGAGATGTGTTGGAAAGAGTGGATGAAGAAAAAATGATACTGAAACTGATCAGGAAGAGGAAAAGGAATTGGCTGGGTCATTGGTTGTGAAGGATGCACTGGAAGGAATGGTGAACAGGAGAAGAGTTCGAGGCAAAAGAAGATATCAGATGATAGACGACATTAAGATATACTATATGGACATATGCGGAGACAAAGAAGAAGGCAGAAAATAGGAAAGACTGGAGAATGCTGGGTTTACAGTGAAAGACCTGCCCTTGAGCAGAACACTATTAGTGAATGAATTTACACTGCAACACGCATCGGTTCGATTCCACTAAAAGGGAGCGTGTCTATAAACCCTGAAGCTCCCATCCTGTTCAGGTCAAGAATAAATGACTCATGTCAACGCCGGGAGCTGAACCTGAGACCACAGTGTAGTGAGCCCGCACTCTAGCACTGAGTTGTCTGAAGGGCATACAAATATATGCAAAAATAGTGAAATCTGTGTTTCAAGACCGTCTGCACATATCTGTAAATTGAATTAGTTGGTGTAAGAGATTAAATATTCGATACGTCCAAAATAAAACACGACAGAAGTTAAGTGAGATGCTAACAAGTTTAGATATCATCATCCACTGATGAGGGCAGCTTCAGCCTGTCAGCCGGTTGCCACGTGATGATCCAGGCACGATTTCGAGTTTCATCATATCGAGTCGGAAGTAAACGCATCATACAAAGAATCACAAATCTTCGCTGTTGTATAATGTAACAGCTTTAGCTGGTTTCCTCACAGACCCATACTTACTTCATTCATGATGGGCAGTGTTTACTTATCATATCTCTTGCGTAACTGAAGAATGTCGAGAAGATTTGAAGATATCTTACTTACAAAGGGCTTTTAAGGAGCCCGGATGTTCATTGCCGCCCTCACATAAGCCCTCCATCGGCCCCTATCCTGAGGAAGATTAATCCAGTCTCTGCCATCATATCTCACCTCCCTCAAATCCATTTTAATATTATCCTCCCATCGATGTCTTGGCCTCCCCAAAGATTTTTCCTCTCAGGCCTTCGAACTAACACTCTATATGCATTTCTGGATTCGCCCATACGTGCTACATGCCCTGCCCATCTCAAACGTCTGCATTTAATGTTCCTAATTATGTCAGGTGAAGAATACAATGCGTGCAGTTCTACCACAGTCTAGTGTATACAGTCACGGAACTTGAGTTGTGAGGGTGCTAGGAACAATTGACTGTGCCGATACTATTTCGCATTGTCTGTAATGAGGCGATATTAGCGATCCTAGTGGTTAGCAACTATCTATGAATGCATATTTACTACATATTGAGCTTCGTGACTGTATATACTCGTACTAGACTGTGGTTCTGCGTTGTGTAACTTTCTCCATTCTCCTGTAACTTCATCCCTCTTAGTCGTAAATATTTTCCTAAGCACCTTATTCTCAAACACCTTAACCTCTGTTCCTGTCTTAAAGTTAGAGTCCAAGTTTTACAACCATACAGAACATTTTTTTAAATTTTAGTTGGTTACTTAACGACGCTGTATCAACTACTAGGTTATTTAGCGTCGGTTAGATTGATGATAGCGAGATGGTATTTGGCGAGATGAGGCCGAGGATTCGCCATAGATTACCTGGCATTCACCTTACGGTTGGGGAAAACCTCGGAAAAACCCAACCAGGTAGTCAATCCAAGCGGGGATCGAACCCGCGCCCGAGCGCAACTTAAGACCGGCAGGCAAGCCCTTAACCGACTGAGCTATGCCGGTGACCATACAGAACAACCTGTAATATAATTTTACTCTTTTATAAAATCTAACTTTCAGCATTTTTGAGAGCAGACTGGACGACAAAAGCTTATCAACCGTCTTTCTTACAAATTTCATACAGATGAAGTTTTAATTCAGAAACAAGATGGCAGTCGTACTAGTTATGATTATGCATTTCCGTGATGTGATTTACTTCATAAATCTTGTGGTCTTTTTTTTTTTTAATTTTACAAATTCGTCGAACACAGTACAAGGTAACTTTCTGACAGTTCATTGCTGACATTTTCAGAAGCCACATGGTTATCATGCACGGCCAGAGGTTTTTTGGTGAACATTTTTCTAGTTTTTCGTGAAAATAAATAATATTTAAGGCTAAAAATTTGGCAATTTATTTTTTTTTGCTTTCTTTTTATTATCCAATTTAATAAACCCTATTTCACACTGAGGTATATTACAGTTTTAGTTGGCATCAAAATACATATTTTATAACCAATAAACAATATTAAAATTATAATATAAATCTAGTGACTTGTGCAGCAAATAGTGCTGCAAACTAAGTTCATTAGACGTTCAAATAAAAATTTTTCAGATTTATTTTCAATGAAGAATACTTGTCTTTTTAATAGTTATTTGCTTCCATAATAATGAAACATACTCCCTCTGAATGGATTTTTTTTAGACCAAATACTTTTTCTTGAACCTATCCAAATTCCGTTTTTGAGTTTCAACGCGAAAACGCAAGTATCAATGTCAGGACGATAGCAGTAGCTATTTCAGGTCATTGTGGATTGTAGGCAAAAGTGAAAAAAATGTCAGGTTTGCTAAGCTTTCGAACAACAGCATTTTCGTATAGCTGCTGCATGTAGAACTTGAAATGTAGAGCGTAAAATCATTTTATCCTACTAAGAGATCTTGCTGAAATGATCTAGAGACTACAAAATTTTCTAGGCCTCTTATTTTATCAGTAAGTAATACCTTTTGATCTTTCCTCAGGAACTGTAATTTTTGCGCTCTCTCGAGCCAATACTGAAGACAATGACACATATCAATATCTACACTACACCGCCATTAAGTATATGAAAAAGACCCAACCCCACTGGGCTAATAAGTATAAAAATATTTGATTTTTAATAACAATATTATTATCTTACTTAAGTTTTGTAGTTATATATAGCAGCCACTCAGTAAATTATAGAAATGAAGATCTAAATTAAGATATTCTCTACATTTACTTACATAACCTCAAAACGTTTCACTTTCATGTCATCAATATAGCATCAATATTATGTATAATTAATGAAAAATAGATGCATCATGATATTAACTATAATAATATTTAATTTCTAATGATAATAATGTCATCAAACCACCTCAAGTTTCGTAGATTTGAATATCCAATACACAGCTATACTCAGAAAATTATTATACACTGCAGAATCAGTTTTTAATAACAAATTGAATTGAGCTCTAAATATGTCGGCAATCCTACAGGTCATGGCCTTCGTGCAATAGCCTATTGTTTATTGTAGTGTGTGTTTTGTTCTGAAATTCAATCAAGTCGGTCGTGATTCGATCAAATTAGTTCTCAAAACTGACAACAGATGGATTTTGGAAAATAGGAAAATTATGTGGGAAAATTTACATTTCACTGAAAACTACTACTTTTCCGAAAAACGTTGGGTTCCAATCTTAAAAATGAGGGGCCATTTGTTAAAATCCGTTCAGCCGTTTTCCCATAATTTCCATTACTAGTTCAAATTATATATATAGATTGTGGCCACAGTTACAATTAACATGAATTATGTGGAAGAATGCACCTTAATGAAAGAATGGGTCCTGTTAAAGATTAATGACATGTTTGAGGAATAATCAATGCAATTTATTTCGTGATTTTTTCACCATGTAATGTCGAATAGAGTAGAGTAGTAAAGACAGCACTCTCTCGGACTCGCATTCGAGAGGCCCGGGTTCAATTCCCGAAGCAGTCTAATCTGAATATGGACATTTTCGGTGTTTTCCACACTCACAAAGGCGAATGCCTGATTGGATCTTACTTTCCATCTACCCAAACGTTCTGTCCCTTTCTATATACAGGGGGAACCGTAAGTAATGACATTAATTTCAGAGACTTATTTTTTAGATATTTAAATAAAAAAAAATTGAACACAATTTTCTTCGTTTCTGCTATTTTTCGAGATAAAAATGGTTTTATATTAAATATTTCATAACGTGTTTTGAGAAAGCCAGTGTTTGAATTCCCAATATGCTCAGTCAACTTAAGAGAGCAGTGTATTATGATAGTAAATGATTGAAAAGAATTTTAGTTTTGTTCTTTAGATGTGCAGAAATTTGATGCGATAAAAATGTAACTTTTCGTTACATGGCTGCCGTAGCATGGGATCAGGCTTCCGGGCGACAGGTCCAGCATCAGCCGGTCAAATGCTGCCTACAATAGCGGAAGCAGAAATGGATTATGAAGCCTACCTTACAGTAGATGTTGAAAATGTCGTCGCTCCGCTCGTATACAAGCTTGGTATAGA
The DNA here is from genome assembly GCF_040183065.1 of Periplaneta americana. Lineage (NCBI taxonomy): Eukaryota > Metazoa > Arthropoda > Insecta > Blattodea > Blattidae > Periplaneta > Periplaneta americana. The sequence continues at coordinate 164,946,759 of NC_091128.1, forward strand.
GAAAACAGTAGTTCTAAAGAAATCTTTGTACACAGACGGACAGACAGGAGGCTTGCCGTAAAGGATATTTTCTGTTGGCAGGAATGCTAGGAACGTAAATTTTCGTGAAAATATTCGAATACTTTTTTTCTAGCATGTTGTGCTTTTCAATTATAAGTTTACCTACTTTTTGCAATGAGAAAATAAAACAGTATATTACGATACAAGGTTGGGGAGTGCTTTTTACAAAATCGAGGAGAAGTTTGAAAAACGACAGAGTGAGTAATACACTTCACAAACATTTTATTTTTATTTTTATTTATTTATTTATTTATTTATTTATTTAAATTCAAATATACAGAATAAAGAAATATAATTACAAGACAAACAAAGAGAAATACAAATAAAATAATACAAGCAATATAAAAGGAAGATACAATAGTATTAACAAAATTTGAGACCGAATGAGCAGCGCTCGTGCTCGGTCGCAGTTCAGATATAATATTAAAATAAAAAATAATAATAATATAAATAAATAAGTAAAATAAAATAGGAACTAAAATATAATTAGAGCGGCAATGGAATTATATAATATAATATAATATTAACACTATAGAAGAATAATATCGCACGTAAAAAGTAGGACTAATAATATATATTTCAAAATTATAGAATACAAATGTAATATAGGTTGATTAATTCATACACATAGACTATAAATTTATTTAATCAAATTGAAGATATTAACACGTTTCTAATTTTCTTGTTATATGTTAGTGGGTTACATGTTAGAAGTTCTGGGTGTAATTTAGTTAAAGCATTGTACAACCGAGGGCCAAAATTTATGCTATGCTTTAGACCAGCAGATGTGAGACATTTAGGTTCTACTAATGTTGAATTAATATTTCGTCTTGTGTCATAATTGTGTGTCTGTAATACAAACTTATTACGATTTTTATGATAAAATTTTAACAGCGTATACTTATAAATTTGTTCAATATTAAATACATTAAATTCAGAATAAATTAATTTAGTTGGATAATCGAAACGTTTCTTCAAACAAATTTTAATTATTCGTTTTTGTAGTAAATTTAACGGACTAAGATTAATTTTTGTACTTCCACCCCAAACAATTATACCATATTGAATGATAGACTGAATAATGGCCAAATAAACATTTCGTAGAACTCTAATAGGTAAGTAGCATCGAAGATTAACGAATTTATAAATTGTTTTACGAAGCCTCTTACAAAGATAAGTAATGTGATGAGGCCATTTTAAATTCTGATCAATAATGATACCCAGATATTTGACATACGTGGCTTCTTTCAAAGGTGGACATTCACAACTTTTGGGATCTAAACAATTTTCACTGTGTATTATTAGTCTATATTTATCGCTAAATTTTAAATTTTGAACACTGGCAGCTGTTAACGAAAAAGGTACTAAAGTTGATTTAGATATATTTAAAGAAAGGAAGTTGGAATTAAGCCATTTTTTAACAATGTTAGCACCTATATTAGCATTTCTATATGCTTCCTGCCAAGAAAAACCACTGAAAATAATAATATATTGTGCAACATTTTTTACACGGTCATATTTTTAAAATTGCAAATACAATATATTTTGCATTGAAAATTTAAAGCAATATAATTCCAAAGCCTTCGCAAAACTGAACTGTAATGGTAACTAAGTAACAGTAAGTGCACTGTAATGGGTTTATTTCAGTATAGTTTTATGTTATGAAGAATGGTTTCCATAGCAACAAGTTTCTATGTGGGAATTCTAACTTTCAAGGCCCAACAACAATAGCTGTAAATACAACAAAAAACACGATCGTGCAGAAACAATTCTTTCGGTATCACAAATGTTAAAATATTATATTTTTCTTTTAAAATTTGGGAATAAATATTTGATAAATTAAGTATCATGAAGGGTAGACCGAAACGAATATGGGAACATCACATGTGCTGCTTACAGCGCTACCAATATTGTCAGTGAACCTAGAATGACTTTCAGATTTTTAGAAGACTAATTGAGATAAATGGTTTTCGGCCTTGATAAGAGTTGGAACTGTGATATCTTCCCCTCTCTTAGCCCAGACATATCACGCCGCTATAGCGTGCTATTCACCCGGATTTTGTATGATGACACCTGCAGCTTGAAAAGAAAAGAAATCTGCTCTGTATTACGAATACACTAGGTTGGATGGCTATACGAGGATGGTATCTGGTTTTCAAGGAATTAATTTAATGCATGTATTTATTATTTTATACCGGGTGTTTCAAAAGTGGTGGTAAAAATTTAGGGATCAGAAGCAAGAACGAAGAGAAACAAAACAGTTCCAGTAAACATTTACGAGGTAATGCCTCTTTTTTTTGCTGGTTGGGTCTACTTGTAGATTACGGAATAAGATTAGATCGGTCGTTAATTCCCTATGTAAATTGCGGAGCAAACTGATGACAGGTAGACGTAAATTGCGGAGTAGGTGAAATATAACGTGCACGTAAATTGCGGAGTAGGAGAAAGATGGGGTGCAAGTAAATTGCGGAATAGGGAAAATAAGCTATCAAAATGGTAGGGTGGGGATTGAAGCTAGGTTAACAAGTCACTTCCCAGTTTCTAGATTTAGGACTGACATATTTAATCGGAAACCTGGTGTGGTCGTTAAGCTATTATTTAGCTATATTACTGACTTAGGTTACGTCACGTTAACGGAAATTTCATGTCTAGTTTACACAACAGACATCACCACACCTGAAGAATTGCAGCATCGGATCCATCAAATCAAGAATGATCCAGGATTGCTCGCGCGCATTCTTGGGTCTTTGCGAAGTCTACACAGATGCATTCAAGTGCATGCTCAGCATTTTGAACACGTGCTGTAAATTCTTTCAGTTAACATGCTCATACTGTACTGTATCTTGCAAATCAAGATTTCAGGTATAACTCCCTGTAAAGTTGATTTGAATAATTTCGAAGGAAAAATTGTTCCGTGGCCGGGCATCGAACCCGGGACCTTTGATTTAACGTACCAACGCTCTACCACTGAGCTACCCGGGAACTCTACCCGACACCGATCCAACTCTTCCCTCTATATCCACAGACCTCAAAGTGGGCTGACAACCGTCAAGCAACCAACTTCGAGTGCACACTAACTCCGTGTGACTTAAATTGTGGTTTTCTGTTAACGAACAGTGACTGTACTGTATCTTGTTTATCCATAAACTTTACCGTTGTCTGAACAGAAATGTTACTTTTGCGTATGTTCAATCACATTTCTGTGGTGGTGAAGCCAAAATTATGAATTTTCCTATCTCGTGATTGATAACTTAAATAGCGCTGTCACTGATTTTGTTCGAAACAGTACTTAGTATTCAGCGAGTCTCAACCAGCACAAAATGGCGTTATCTCGTAAACAGTCAATTTTGTGGACCCATGTTTACTGCTTATTCCTAAAAATTTGAACATAAGTTTTGAAACACTCTGTATTTCATTTTTTAAAATCTATATTTTATTGATACTAATATTACGCAGGTTAATCGGTTAAGCTAAGGCGCTTGCTTGCCAATCCGGAATTGCGATCGGGCGCGAGTTCGACCCCCGCTTGGGCTGAATTTTTCCGAAGTTTTCCCTGACCGTAAGACGAATATCAGGTAATGTATGGTGAATCCTCGGCCTAATCTCGCCAAATACCATCTCGCTGTCACCAATCTCACCGACGCTAAATAACACAGTAGTTGATACAGCGTCGTTAAATAACCAACTATAAAAATATTGCTGGACCCAAGGCACGCTTTGATCCATTATGCGCCCTATATATATGCAGGTGGCCTTGGTGGCATTAGTGAATCCAGTGCTGACAGGTGAGCCATCATGCCTCAGACCATGATAGAGCCAGATCCCGTCCTCATACGAGTACCCTGAAATCGAAGCCCAAACCATTAAGAAATTTGATCCGAAGAAATGTAACATTGTAAAATTACTTTGCAGAACAAGGATTTGCAATTGTTCGAGTCAAATTTCTGAACATTTAAAGGACAAAAGTAAAATTCTTTCAATCATTTATTGTCATAATACACTGCTCTCTTAAATTGACTGAGCATATTGGAAAATCAGTCAATGGCTTTCCCAAAAATGCATTTAAAATAGGCTTAAGACCTTACTAATAGACGATAATTATACACAGTAGTTAAAGGGTGTAAATGATATGTTGTTATTGAAGTGTTGTATCAGTGAAGAATTATGTTGTGTCAGTGAAGTGTGTTGTATCAGTGAAGAAATATGTCGTGTCAGTGAAGTGTGCTGTGTAAGTGAAACGTGTTCCTGTCAGTGAAGCTTTATAGTTTATAGTGGCAGTGCAAAGAATTTGAACAGTGAAATGTTTTTGAAGTGTTAGTGAAATCAGGATAGAATCAGTGAAATGTGTCATAGTTCCAGTGCAGTGAGTGAGTTGACAGCGAAATGAGTGTAATGTTGAAAGGTACTTGTGCAGATATGAGCATATACTCGTGGGTTTTAGTTCGATCTTAGTTTTAAGATACAAATTAGAATATTTCAAATGTTATTTTAAGTGATCGTTTCATTTAATTTAATATATTCCCTGTTGTTGTTATTATTATTATTATTATTATTATTATTATTATTATTATTAGTATTAATTATTAGTATTATTATTAATTGTATTTTTAATTAATAAGTTTATTATTGTCATTATTGAGTGTAATTAGTTACCACTGCCACCGGGTATATGCCCATTGCAGTGTGAATACATACATACATACAGACAAAACACGCTATGAAAAGTTTTATTTAAAACAATTTTTATCTAAAAAGGAAGCAAAAACAAGCAAGACTGCGTTAAATTTTTGTTTGTTTGAAATATCTCAAAGAATAACCCCCTGAAATTAATTACATTACTTCCAGTTCACCCTGTATTGTGCAGAATAAAGTGACTTGTTTCATAATTACCCTTAGAATTGGCAATTATGACACCCTTAACGGGAATCATTATTTTGTTTATAAATGCGCACATCTTAACGCGGCATCTGTCGTGGTGTTATCACTCATATTCGTTAGCCACGTTGGAATAGTGCCAAGTCATGCTCGTCTGGTGTGAAGGCTGTGTCACTTTATACGCTTATGTAAATTTACGAGATAGTGTGAGAGTCTTCAAAACTAATTAAATTTGAATTAATGTCAGTAGAATTTGTCGAGTTAGGAAATACTGGTATCTCTAGCAATGAATGGGTTACTCATCGGTTTGGCATGTTGGACACACAAGTTCAAAAGCAAAATATTGTACGTTGGCATTTTTGTTGGACAATGCCGCTGTTGGAGCTCCTAATGTGACCATTCCAACACTTACCTATCGCGGAAACTTCCGGGTTTGTAGATTCCGGAATAAGGGTAGATCGGTCGTTAATTTTCTATGTAAATTGCGGAGCAAACTGACGAAGGATAGGCCTACAAGTAAATTGCGGAGTAGGGGAAAGATGGTGTACACGTATATTTCGGAGTGGGGGAAAGATGGTGTACACGTATATTGCGAAGTGGGGGAAAGATGGTGTACACGTAAATTGCGGAGTGGGGGAAAGATGGTGTACACGTAAATTGCGGAGTGGGGGAAAGATGGTGTACACGTATATTGCGGAGTGGGGGAAAGATGGTGTACACGTATATTGCGGAGTGGGGGAAAGATGGTGTACACGTATATTGCGGAGTGGGGGAAAGATGGTGTACACGTAAATTGCGGAGTGGGGGAAAGATGGTGTACACGTAAATTGCGGAATGGGGGAAGATGGGGTGCACGTAAATTGCAAAGTAGGGGAAAGGTGGTGTGCACGTAAATTGCGGAGTAGGGGAAAGATGGGGTACACGTTAATTGCGGAATAGGGGAAAGGTGGTGTGCATGTAAATTGCGGAGTAGGGAAAGATGGTGTACACGTAAATTACGGAGTAGGGAAAAGATGGGGTGCACGTAAATTGCGGAGTAAGCAAAACAAACTATCAAAATGATGGTGGGATATTGAAGCTAGGTTAACAAATCCCTTCCCACTTTTCCAGATTTAGGACTGACAGATTTCATCGGAAACATTATAGAATTGAAAGTTCTTAATCAAAACTATAAGAAACTTGTAAATTGCCGTGTTATAAATTATGTGTAACCAATATTGCAATATCTAATGTAAAACATATAGTATTACTCTAGTGTAATGGAGCATGCTGATATACCAGTATACAGTATATAAATAAAATTAAAAGATACATACATGCAGAGAAACATTGTGATAAACGTAGTATGAAGTTTTGGACTTGATCTTCATCTGAAGCAACTTTTTCCTGTTTTTGTGCGATGCTCAGGTTGCGTGATCAGATTTGCATCAGCCAGACTTAGCCGCTGCGCTTGCTCGGCATACAGCGCTCTCCAAGCCGCTCATTATCGATGGGATTAATGAGAAATGCGAAGATTCTCGGATGCAAACAGTTGAGTGCGTAACACAAACGTCTGATGCCTTTGTTACACAAGCTTTGTGCACAAACAAATGAAACTTAAAACAACTGACTGCGGTGAATCATTCACTCAGCAACGCAAAAGGAGGAAAAAAGAAGAAATGAGCACATTGAACAGTCTGTATGACGTCAGACGTTTCCCTGTGTGTGTGTGTGTGCCATGACTGTCTTTAGGCCTACAATTGCCGTTTACGAACTGTGTATCATTTGGAGGGCACTCCGGTGACGAACGGACTTTTTACACCGGAAACTCGTTCGAATTCAGACCAATCATTGCGGAAGATTTTCGCGCGGTACTTGTTTTTCGTTCCTCATTTCGCCATTCATTCTTTATTTCAAAAGCATTCATGTCTCTGATTCGAGAGAAAACAACAGCACCATTTCACAATCCATGCATCTGAGGAAGATGGAATAACCATGGGGAAACCGCATTTGCAGTAGACACAACACTGATGAACATTATGATGATGTTTATGATAATGATGATGATTGATGGTGGATGGTGAATGATGTGAATATATTCATTTATTTGTTTATTTGTTTGTTTGTTTATTTGTTTAATTGTCTGTTTAGTTGTTCGTTTGTTTGTTTATTTGTTTAGTCGTTTATTTATTTGTTTAGTCGTTTATTTATTTGTTTAATTGTTTATTTATTTGTTTAGTTGTTTGTTTATTTGTTTAGTCGTTTATTTATTTGTTTAATTGTTTATTTATTTGTTTAGTTGTTTATTTGTTTATTTGTTTGTTTATTTGTTTAATTGTCTGTTTAGTTGTTCGTTTGTTTGTTTATTTGTTTAGTCGTTTATTTATTTGTTTAGTCGTTTATTTATTTGTTTAACTGTTTATTTATTTGTTTAGTTGTTTATTTATTTGTTTAGTTGTTTATTTATTTGTTTAGTTGTTTATTTATTTGTTTAGTTGCTTATTTATTTATTTAGTTGTTTATTTATTTGTTTAGTTGTTTATTTATTTGTTTAATTGTTTATTTATTTGTTTAGTCGTTTATTTATTTGTTTAGTCGTTTATTTATTTGTTTAATTGTTTATTTATTTGTTTAGTTGTTTATTTATTTGTTTAGTTGTTTATTTATTTGTTTAGTTGTTTATTTATTTAGTTGTTTATTTATTTGTTTATTTATTTGTTTAATTGTTTATTTATTTGTTTAGTTGTTTATTTATTTGTTTAGTTGTTTATTTATTTGTTTAGTTGTTTATTTATTTGTTTAGTTGTTTATTTATTTGTTTAGTTGTTTATTTATTTGTTTAGTCGTTTATTTATTTGTTTAATTGTTTATTTATTTGTTTAGTTGTTTATTTATTTGTTTAATTATTTATTTATTTGTTTAGTTGTTTATTTATTTGTTTAATTGTTTATTTATTTGTTTAGTTGTTTACTTATTTGTTTAATTGTTTATTTATTTGTTTAGTTGTTTGTTTATTTGTTTAGTTGTTTGTTTATTTGTATAGTCGTTTATTTATTTGTTTAGTCGTTTATTTATTTGTTCAGTCGTTTATTTATTTGTATAGTCGTTTATTTATTTGTTTAGTCTTTTATTTATTTGTTCAGTCGTTTATTTATATGTTTAGTTGTTTGTTTATTTGTTTAGTCGTTTACTTATTTTTTTCGTTGTTTATTTATTTGTTTAGTTGTTTAGTCGTTTATTTATTTGCTTAATTATTTATTTATTTGTTTAGTTGTTTGTTTATTTGTTTAGTTGTTTGTTTATTTGTTTAGTCGTTTATTTATTTGTTTAGTTGTTTATTTATTTGTTTAGTGGTTTATTTATTTGTTTAATTGTTTATTTATTTGTTTAATTGTTTATTTATTTGTTTAGTTGTTTGTTTATTTGTTTAGTCGTTTATTTATTTGTTTAGTTGTTTGTTTATTTGTTTAGTCGTTTATTTATTTGTTTAGTTGTTTGTTTATTTGTTTAATTGTTCGTTTAATTGTTTAGTTGTTCGTTTATTTGTTTAATTGTTCGTTTATTTGTTTAGTTGTTCGTTTATTTGTTTAGTTGTTCGTTTATTTGTTTATTTGTTTAGTTGTTCGTTTATTTATTTGTTTGTTTGTTTATTTATTTATTTGTTTATTTATTTATTTACTTAGTCATTTAGTTACTCACTTATTTGTTTGCTTATTTATTTATTTAAATGGCATGAACAAATGGTTATAAATTGTTTTTCAGTTGTTTGCTTAAAATTGTTCTACAGTATAATATCATCGCCAATATCTCTACGAAGGCTGTAAGTTTTATCTACCTTGTAGGGTTGTGTAGTGACGACAACAGATGACGCCGCATACCAAGTTTTAGTAGGTAAAGGTTATAAGTACCAGTTGTGGAATGTTATCGCGGTATGTCGTTGTTCATTGTTTATTACCTTTTAAACATGGAAGTTAGGCAAAAAAGAAAGTGCAGGATGCTATAGAACATATGAGAAATGAAATCACTAATTCCCAGCTTCCTGGTAGTGGCAAATGCTCCATGTCCTTTGATTTACAGCAGATCCTGTTTGTACCAATCCTTACCCATAACGATATATTCTCTCTGTCACAATTATCATGTTACTAGTTATAATCTAGGGATACGTGTTTTAAATTAGATGTTACACACAAAAGGCATTTTGTACTAGGAGCAATAACTGTCCGGCACAGAACAAGAATAGGATGGTAGTATTTGTTTTGATGTTCTTTGTACTTCGTGAGGTTTTCGATACAATAGCATATACCAGAGGTCTCCAAAAAGCGTATCGTCATTCGTGCTCTCGATGCACAATACCCGATAGTTTATCACAACATTTTATATTCAGACGAATTAGGACAATAATTGAAAACCTTCCAACTTCCGTGATACAGAATGCAAAACACATCACAACCAAGGATATTTACTTACATTTATCAACACTACAAAATAATCCTGTTTCAATAATGATGAAATTTCCTAATTTCAATTGGCATAGAATTTGGAAAACTTTTAAAATATCAACGATACCAACAGAATGGAAAAGCAGTGCATACAAATGCATAAATGACATTATACCAACTGAAGCCAAAAAATTTACTCATAATATTAATCATTCTCCTCTATGTACAAGGTGTGGAAACATAGACACCTTACATCATAGACTGACTATCTGTGTACCAAATTTGTGGATATGGGTATACAGTACCATTCAAGATGCAACGAAAATAGACAACCCGAATGATGTAAAACGAATGGTACTCTTCTTAGATATTCCTCCACACCGTAATAGAAGTTACATGATTTGGCTCAGTATGGGATATCTGCACTATGTTACAACTACACAACAGCCCACATTATCAGGGTTACAACTGATGTTAAATTCTGCAAAAATAATTATGAAGAAGAAAGAACAAAATGCTTAGTCCATGGACAGGAGAACATCATACTTTTTATAACAATATATAATATATAAATACAGTGTTCCCCCCCCCCCCGCTAAAAAAATGTATTGTTTATTGTTGACACTGATCTTATAATAATAATAATAATAATAATAATAATGATTATAAGAATGATAATAATAATAATAATAATAATAATAATAATAATAAGAAAAAAATAATGATAATGATAATAATTTAATAATAGCCTTGGTGAGAAGTTAAGTGGGTGGATCGGATGGCTATAAGGGGTGATAATAATAATAATAATAATAATAATAATAATAATAATAATAATAATAATCATGTTTTATTTTCGCTGGCAGAGTTAAGGCCATAAGGCCTTCTCTTCCACTCAACCAGCCTTAATCAATTCAATACATAAATTTAAATTACAAATATTTACTCTACACTTAAAAGGTTCTCCAGCAATATTCTTCACTACACATTTATTTAAATTTAGATAAATCTATAGGGTAAAGTAGTAACTTAATTTATGAGCTAATTTAATTCAATGAATTATAATTAATTTAATATTTGAAATAGCTAGTAAAATGATGAAAATTTAATTTAATATAAGCTTACTAGGACTATGTTACAGGGAGAATACATATATTTCTATTTCTATAATGAGAATATTAATGTAATTGCCCTTAGAGGTTTTGTAAATCTATTTAGAAAAATTAATGATAATAATAAGAATGGACAGATGTTAGTTTCATTATAAGTAAAAAATATTAATCAGCAATTCATGTGTTAAGTAAGAATTTATGCAATTTTGACCTAAATGAAGTTATTGTCCAACAACCCTTATATCACTCGGAAGCGAGTTCCAATTTCTAGCAACTGAAACTGTATAGGATGAAGAATATAAAGATGTCTTGTGGTAGGGTATAATGAGTAAATTGTTATGAAGAGATCTTGTACTTAGCTGATGATATGCGGATAAATTTTGAAAACGAGAAGCCAAATAGATTGGGGTAGCGGTGCGCAGAATTTGAAATAAGAGAACAAGAGAATGCAGGGCTCGTCGATCGCTTAGCCTTAGCCAAGACAGAGTTTGGAAAGACGGGGAAACATGATCATACTTACGAATATTACAAATATAACGGACGCACGCATTATGCACACGTTGTAGCCTGCTGCTCAAATTTGCGTTTAGGTTACTTACTTACTTTAGGTGATGAGGAGGCCAAAAAAAAAAAAATGCTGCCCGCCGAACACAGTGTGCTGTAAGGCTAGAGAAGAGGAAGAGACTCGTACCTCAACAGATGGGAGCGATCAGTGGGGGATCGCGGCAACGGTGTGCTTATGTTTACAGATAATAACATCAAAAGAATAAGAAATATCATACGTTTGTATATTATTTTGACATACTATGAAGCTGGAGCCCCGTCTGCTGCTATAGACACAAGCCATTGCAAATTCAACCTCTTCTGTTCCATGGTGCCTTTCAGTGCCTGGAAAAGATCTTCTTCAGTTGTATTTTGTAATTACATCTAGAAGACATTCAGACACAGTAAAATGTTCATTAACTCCTCGGATGAAAATGGCTAGGTGAGCTTTGTCATTTCTATCTGTGGCTTCGTACAGTGCAAGTGAGTAAGCTACAAACTGGCTAATTGTGGTTTCGACTTCAGATTCAATTACATTCACAATCTTGAAATTCCTTCTCTGAACTGTAATTGGAAACAATTTAATTTTCTTAAACTTTGACTTTGTTCTGGACACAGTATTTTAGTAACGTCCTGTATAAATGATGCTTCTGTAAAAGGCTTCATTGATTTTCCAATATTCCAAGTTAGAATATAGCTAACAAGAAGCTTTTTTGTTTAAGACTGAGGACTCGTGTGTGATTTGTGTTTATATTTTCTTGTTTTATATTCATCAAAATATTTGTAGGCCTACGCATTTCACCTAAAATTAAACGAAAAACTATATGTTTGTCATGCGGAACTGAGTGTAAACGTATTGTAATATACTCATTATTATGTATAACCAACAGTCATACAGATAGCCCCAAAATAAATTATTTTCACATGTCCAACATGCCTGTAATTCTATGATATTGTTTGTGAAGAGTCGAGTAGTGTCGTCGCATGTTGAACTTTAACACACGCTTAAGAATTTTCGAACAAATTAAGCATTTCACATTCTCCCCACTAACACAAAAAATGTCCCTTCCTATTCATCCTTGAATGTACTACGTCCATGATTAAAAGACATTGTGAAACGGTGGAACACTCCGACCAACACAGTTATAATGGCAGTCCGCCACTGCTCTTCGTTTGCGCATAAACATTGAGTACAATACAGGTGGGGATGGGTGAGGCGGAGCGCGCTCATTACGTACTGGCTTCGGTTCCGTTCAGGGGTTTACTCGTGAGTACGCATTTGGAGACGTCTGGCGCATACTTTCCTTATAAGTGGTCACAGCTTTATGCTTTGTGATAGAGACATTGCCATCGTCGAAAAAAGAAAACGCCTGATGAAGGAAATGGTCCCAAATGACTTGCTCAATGTGATAACTCCCGCAAAATAAGATCTTCCTCTCTACGTTGTTGACATATTAGTTCATGGATTTTGGGATATAAAGGAACCTGCCGATACATTTCTCAACACTAGATGTTTAAATATTATCAAGGCTGTAAAAATAAAGGTTGAATGTGCAAATCCAACTGTTCTCCTGATAAACGAAACTTTCTCTCATATGGAAGCATGGAAAAAAGTAAACATCTTGAAAAAAAAGAAAAGGAAAACCACCAGGGATCTGTAACAATAAAAATTGTTGGCCCTTGAAAACAAGATTAGGCGCCCAATAAACAAAAGAAAATATTTATAATTCATGATTCCTTAATTATTTAGAGTACACACCTGTGGAGTAACGGTTAGCGCGTCTGGCCGCGAAACCAGGTGGCCCGGGTTCGATTTGCGATTGGGGCAAGTTATCTAGTTGTTTATTTATTTGTTTAGTTGTCTGTTTATTTGTTTAATTGTTAGTTTATTTGATTATTTGTTCGTTTATTTGTTTATTTATTCGTTTATTTGTTTGTTTATTTGTTTAGTTGTTCGTTTATTTCTTTAGTTGTTCGTTTATCTGTTTATTTGTTCGTTTATTCCTTTATTTGTTTGTTTATTTGTTTAGTTGTTCGTTTATTTGTTTGTTTATTTGTTTAGTTGTTCGTTTATTTGTTTGTTGATTTGTTTAGTTGTTCGTTTATTTGTTTGTTGATTTGTTTAGTTGTTCGTTTATTTGTTTGTTTATTTGTTTAGTTGTTCGTTTATTCGTTTATTTGTTTGTTTATTTGTTTAGTTGTTCGTTTATTCGTTTATTTGTTTGTTTATTTGTTTAGTTGTTCGTTTATTTCTTTAGTTGTTCGTTTATCTGTTTATTTGTTCGTTTATTCCTTTATTTGTTTGTTTATTTGTTTAGTTGTTCGTTTATTTGTTTGTTTATTTGTTTAGTTGTTCGTTTATTTGTTTGTTGATTTGTTTAGTTGTTCGTTTATTTGTTTGTTGATTTGTTTAGTTGTTCGTTTATTTGTTTGTTTATTTGTTTAGTTGTTCGTTTATTTGTTTGTTTATTTGTTTAGTTGTTCGTTTATTTGTTTGTTTACTTGTTTAGTTGTTCGTTTATTTGTTTGTTTATTTGTTTAGTTGTTCGTTTATTTGTTTGTTGATTTGTTTAGTTGTTCGTTTATTTGTTTGTTGATTTGTTTAGTTGTTCGTTTATTTGTTTGTTTATTTGTTTAGTTGTTCGTTTATTTGTTTGTTGATTTGTTTAGTTGTTCGTTTATTTGTTTGTTTATTTGTTTAGTTGTTCGTTTATTTGTTTGTTGATTTGTTTAGTTGTTCGTTTATTTGTTTGTTTATTTGTTTAGTTGTTCGTTTATTTGTTTGTTTATTTGTTTAGTTGTTCGTTTATTTGTTTGTTTATTTGTTTAGTTGTTCGTTTATTTGTTTGTTTACTTGTTTAGTTGTTCGTTTATTTGTTTGTTTATTTGTTTAGTTGTTCGTTTATTTGTTTGTTGATTTGTTTAGTTGTTCGTTTATTTGTTTGTTGATTTGTTTAGTTGTTCGTTTATTTGTTTGTTTATTTGTTTAGTTGTTCGTTTATTTGTTTGTTGATTTGTTTAGTTGTTCGTTTATTTGTTTGTTTATTTGTTTAGTTGTTCGTTTATTTGTTTGTTGATTTGTTTAGTTGTTCGTTTATTTGTTTGTTTATTTGTTTAGTTGTTCATTTATTTGTTTGTTTATTTGTTTAGTTGTTCGTTTATTTGTTTGTTGATTTGTTTAGTTGTTCGTTTATTTGTTTGTTTATTTGTTTAGTTGTTCGTTTATTTGTTTGTTGATTTGTTTAGTTGTTCGTTTATTTGTTTGTTTATTTGTTTAGTTGTTCGTTTATTTGTTTGTTTATTTGTTTAGTTGTTCGTTTATTTGTTTGTTTATTTGTTTAGTTGTTCGTTTATTTGTTTGTTTACTTGTTTAGTTGTTCGTTTATTTGTTTGTTTATTTGTTTAGTTGTTCGTTTATTTGTTTGTTGATTTGTTTAGTTGTTCGTTTATTTGTTTGTTGATTTCTTTAGTTGTTCGTTTATTTGTTTAGTTGTTTGTTTATTTATTTATTTATTTGTTTAGTTATTCGTTTATTTGTTTATATGTTCGTTTATTTCTTTAATTGTTGGTTGAGAGTATTTTCCGGGGTTTTCCCTCAACCCAATATGAGTAAATGCTCTGTAACTTTTTGTGTTGGACCCCGGACTCATTTCACCGGCATTATCACCTTCATTTCATTCAGATGCTAAATAACCTGAGACATTGATAAAGCGTTGTAAAATAACCTACTAAAAATTTATTATTTGGTGAATCCTGAGCATAAGGCTTTGTACAGAGAACTTTTAGGTCTCAATGAGGAAAACTTTGGGTCACCTAGCAGCTCATCCCACCCATAATTGGCACTTATAAACTGCCAATTGTGTGATAATTAAACCTAAATAGGTGTTATCACTTATAACCTTTCAAAGGCACATAATTTGGCACATATGTCTTAGTAAAACGAAGAAAGGAAGGCAGAAGCTAGCAAAGAATGAAGAGAGGCACCTTAGATGTAGGAAAGGAAGTAGAAGAAGAACAATAAACATGAGATTATGGGCAGTGAAAGACAGGGAAATAATAGGAAACCATAGCACTGCAAATATATTACCCCGTTTTATTTCACTTGGTCTCTGATCTTGATCTTGAAGCTTGAACTGTGTCGTGAATTTGTACTAGTTCGACTGACACTCATATGAGACTGCAGATAAAAACTGTCCTGTAATGTACAAGTGGCGAATTCTTTCTGTGGCTCTTCTAGACAAGCTGGTCGTTGCTGAGCATTGTAACATTACTGTGTAAGCATGTAGATAACACACAGCAATAACTAATACGGAAAGACGGCATTACGCAATGTTTACTGCGTAGAAATGAGAGAAGGCCTTTCCACCATTTACTGTAATATGCTTGATAACACTCTGACGCGCTTGGCGATACTGTTCTGTTTGTTTCTGAGGTCAGTGATTCGTTGAAAACAAAACAATTGCCATGGAAACCATGAAATAATTTGCAAGACTGCTCTGCTTGGATTGTGGTTTACGTCTGTTGGTGTCTGATAGATGGTGATTACAAAATGTCTCTGATTACATTCGTTGTGTCACATTTTATTACGTTGTAAAATTATTAATTTCGTTATCTCCCGCCAAACAACCTATGGAAATGAACGTATCTTTCCAACACTGAATTTCTCTCCTTTTTTATGACGAGATACTACAAAGAGAGAAAATTGTTAATGTTTTGTCATGAAAGATTTACTGTGATGTCACTCATGTTACCATGGAAACAATTAGTATAAGACGAACATCGTTTTTCGTGATTTTCCATGCGGTCAGTCTCGATCTATTCTTTATTTCAGAGGTATTTTTTCTAGCCTAGTCTACTCCCAAATCATATTTGTAAGCTCTGTACTCCCAAACTACATTGCAAGTATATAACAAATAACAAAAGACTGTGATTGATGTTGTATGTAATAGTATTACGATACAAGGTTGGCAAGTGCTTTTTACAAAATAGAAGAAAAGTTTTTTTTAAAAAGGAGCAGAGCGAGTTTTTCGGTTTCCGAGATTTTGTAATATACTTCACAAATGTGTATTGTACAGTATTTTTTGCACGATAGTATATTTTGAAAACCATATTTTAAAAATATTAATATAGAGTACCTACGTACGTTAGACTATAAATAGCTGACTGATTCTCAGCAAGAAGTTTGTCATAGGTGTCGGTAGATGGCAGGAGTAGTTTTAATTACGACCCTAGAGCAGTTATTTGTAATATTTCAACATATTTATCTGGGTTGGCAACTCTTAATTCAGTAAAATCAAGTTCCAATAAGTACTGCCGTTTGCTGTAACGACGAAAAAACACATTACCATGCCAAAAATAAATTATTATTATTATTATTATTATTATTATTATTAGTATTATTATTATTATTATTATTATTATTATTATTATTATTATTATTATAGTTATTGAACCAATAAGCTAATAATAGCAATAACACATCACAGTCATAACAAAATATTACAAAACACCTCCACATTATGCAGAATACATCACAAATGCTAACCACAACTACAGAGAGATCAACACAGAAATGGAAATACTACACATTCAAACAAAAAGCCAGAAACTAAACACACGAGAACAATATGAAATATACAGACACACAAAAACACACCCCAATGAAATTCTCAACACACAACTCAATTTCAGAACATACACACTCTTTGACTCCACATTACACTACACAACAACAAGAGGCGCCAAGACCAACAACGATCAGTTCTAAGGATGACCCATAATTGGTCGAAACATGTAAACAAGGTACGTTAGACAAATCTAGTCTTTCAGGTGAAGCTTCCTGTAAAGCAGATTTGGATAATTTCAAGGGAAAAATTGTTCCGGGGCCGGGTATCGATCCCGGGACCTCTGGTTGAACGTACCAGCGCTCTCCCAGCTGAGCTACCCGGGAACTCCACCCGACACCGTCTCAACTTTTCCCTTTATATCCACACAACTCGCGTGGGCTGACGAAACGCCAGAGACCCACATCGAGTGCACACAATCTCTGTGTGACTTGGAATTGTGGTTTTCTGTTAACGCACACAGTGACGTATATATTATGCAAATCTAGTCTTTCAGGTGAAGCTTCCTGTAAAGCAGATTTGAATAATTTCAAGGGAAATTTCACCTGAAAGACTAGATTTGCATAATATATACGTCACAGTGTACGTTAACAGAAAACCACAATTCCAAGTCACACAGAGTTTGTGTGCACTCGATGTGGGTCTCTGGCGTTTCGTCAGCCCACGCGAGTTGTGTGGATATAAAGGGAAAAGTTGAGACGGTGTCGGGTGGAGTTCCCTGGTAGCTCAGTTGGGAGAGCGCTGGTACGTTCAACCAGAGGTCCCGGGATCGATACCCGGCCCCGGAACAATTTTTCCCTTGAAATTATTCAAGGTACGTTAGAAGTTAACACAAGAAAGTCTTATCATACATATTCCGAAGTGATACAGTGTTAAAAGTTGTGTAATCAAGATGTATATTTATAAATTATTGAAACAAAGAAGAACAAGAGTTGCTATTCATTCATTCATTCATTCATTCATTCATTCATTCATTCATTCATTCATAGTTTTCAGGGCAGCAGGTGTCTTCTATCGTAGTTGTTCACTATTTACTCTTGAGGTATCGTGAACACATAAAGCTATAATCAATGGGATACCATTTCTCTCATTTCATATTACCCAGTGTTCATCAGTTCCTTGTTTTTCAAAGGGAACCAAGCAAAGAAATAGTAATATACGTTACAAGAGCAGTATGTTGACGTTTTCATGTTCGAGGAAAAGATTGAAAAAGCGAAACGTAGTTGAGCTTTTTTAATTTACGAGAACATGAAAACAAACATACCGCTCGTGTATCGTACATTATTTTGTGCGAAGATGGTTTATTACATACCTGAAAGACGAATTTCTAATTAGTTGCAATGAAATCTCCATGTTGGTTTCTGTTTAATGACGCCAACTTCGGAACACCAAAATATCTTTCTTCAACATTGTTGCTGTAAAATGTTTTCTGTGTTTACTATACTCCAGCAAGCCGTGATATACGTCTGACTTTTTTTCCCCCAGTCTATAAATGCGAACTTAAAACAAACGGTAAGGTTATGTAATGATTTGTTTTTCATTTTAATATTTTAACAATATTATTTATATAACTTATTGCAGTAATAACATCGGCATCTGGAATCTCGTTGATTTTTTCACGGCTTCCTTAATGTTACTTGTATCAGGAATGCAATAAGTTTCGTGGAGTAGTAGACTTTACTTAATTTTTGCAAATATTTAAAAACAATAATTAACATTGCAATTTAGGTGAAATTGCAGTGGTAAGTTTCCAATTTATAATTATTACTATGTTAAACGTCTCTAAAAATAATATGTTAAAGGCCTAAAGCAGTAAAATGAATGTCGCGCTTAAGCGGTAAGAAGAGGGAAATTGTTATGTGTGTTACGTTGGGAATACTGAATGTGGTATTTCACACTTACCGCGTATTGGTTCTGTGCGGAAAACAAGAAATACGCACGATCTCGCACAAAATAATGTACATATCCTATTGTAGGGTTTGCTGGGTTTTGTTATAAATTTACGCATGCAAAAAAATGCTGCTAATTAGCAAAACTATGCACTCAACTTCATGAAATGTACCTCAAATATGATACAGCCTTTGTTTTTTCCTTCTACTACTGCAGTTATATTTAGAACACAGAGGAGGCATTTTTTTTCTGGCTATTATCTGCGTGTGAAACACATGAAAAAGCAGACGAAATTATATAACGGAAGGCTCTTATTTAATGGCTGTCGTATTTCGTATCGGCACCACCCAGAGCGCTGTACGAACCAAGCTAGCTCCTCTATAGACTCCTCCTAGTTCATTGGTCAGAGATGACAAATTAACAAATTTTGAAATAGTTCCGCTGGTTCTCAATAGGTAACACTATAGTCCCGACGCTGTTATTTCAGGCGTGACTCCGCCTCTTTGCTTACGTTTTAGAAAGTGAAGGCTCTATAAAGTCTAGGTAGGTAGTATCGTTCGCCATTTTTGTTCTTACGTTGCCGAGCTACCATACGAGGAATCTATTTGCCACACCGTTAAACATTATCATGTCGTAGCTCCTATGATAATAAATCAAACGCAATGTAATACAGCAAATAACGTCTTCGTGTGCTTTATGCGAACGCCAACGGAAGAGCTAAAATGGCGGGCGATTATATTAAGTATTTATCGAGCCTTAAGAAATGAATCAGCGAATCACAAGACGCACACGTTTAAATGTAGCCGACCTGCAACGCGATTGGCTGCCGGAAATTAGAGCGACGGGACTATAGTATATACAGTCACGAAGCTTGAGCTGTGAGGGTGCTAGGAACAATTGTCTTTGCCGGTACTATTTCGCATTGTTTGTAATGAGGCGATATTAGCGATCCTAGTGGTTAGCAACTGTCTATGGATGCATATTTACTACGTATTGAGCTTCGTGACTGTATATACTAGACTGTGATATTACTGAGACGGGTAAAAATATGTTGGGGGGGGGGAAATGATGTAGATTAAGTATAAATTATTCTCTTAAGTGACAGTAGGGCCTATCAAGTGTTTGCCTCTAATCCTAATGTATTTTACAATCATTAGAAGGATATGAAATTTTGAATTATAAAATACGGGTATATTTATGTACTATTGGCAACACTGACTGTCATCTTCGCCATCTATTCATAGAAGTAATAACTAAAGAAACCACACTAACACTAAGAAATTATCTAATTGTCGATCACTATCGATTAGTGAGGATCCGGTATCTTTGAACGTCAGTGTACTATGAATAGAAGTTTCCTGTATTATATTTGTGTTTAAATGTATAAAATAATTGATAATACACATTTTATTAACGTTTTGAATCAGGTAGAAAATATATCAACTGTCTGTCTTTTAGTTATCACTCCAGCTCAGTCGAAATTGCATTTATACAAGCCAACTTATTCATATGAATAAGAAAATTGTTATTGCTTATTTTGTCTTTAAAAAAATATTTTTGTCCTAAACAGAATAATGCAGAATCTCTAATAATTGATGAAATAAATATGTAACTTCTAAAATTTCATTGTAGATCTAAAGCAAAATGCAAACAGTCAAAATTGTAAATACTATAACGCAAAAAAAAAGTTCGATTTTTAAAACAGTTTCAGGTATTGAAATGTAAAAAATCGATAAAAACCCACACTTATTTTACATACGCATCTCTCTACCTCTTATGTTTATATATATCTTCAATAACTTTATATTATGTCAATTAACTCGATTATCAGAGGACGACGGTCTTCATTTCTTACCGTGTCAACTTCCTATTCATTCAGTAAATTGCAATATACTGTCATCTAGTGAGTAAAAAGTGAACTTGAAGCAACGAGCAAAAGATTATCACAGAATGGAAACAGAAATCCAGTCTGATTTATACTGATATCGGGTCATCTTTGAATCAAATGAAGGAAATGAATGAACCAAATGAACTAATAATTTTTAATTTAGTAAATCATTATATTTGAATTCGTTCTTTCAAATGAATCACACTTCACATCTCTCACACAGCGCCCTAACAGCGAGGTAACCTCGATCCTTGGTTTATTTATACATTCATGATATGCTTATTTCTGTAGTTTGTGTTCAGTTTAAAGCACAGCCACTAAGACTATATTCGTAAACACTCCTTTTTTTTTTATTGAATTTAATAATCCTATCGGTCCTGAGCTCACGATCGAATTTTAACAAATTTCTTAAAGCAAGCATTGTGTCATGGTGCATGGTAGGTAGAATTTGAACAATGTAATGAAGTAACAAAAACTGTATGCCATGGTGCATGGGGGATAGAATTTGAACAATGTAATGAAGTAACAAAAACTGTATGCCATGTTGCATGGGGGATAGAATTTGAACAATGTAATGAAGTAACAAAAACTGTATGCCATGTTGCATAATGGGTATTATTTTAACAATGTAATGAAGTAACAAAAAACTGTATGCCATGGTGCATGGGGGATAGAATTTGAACAATGTAATGAAGTAACAAAAACTGTATGCCATGTTGCATAATGGGTATTATTTTAACAATGTAATGAAGTAACAAAAAACTGTATGCCATGGTGCATGGGGGATAGAATTTGAACAATGTAATGAAGTAACAAAAACTGTATGCCATGTTGCATAATGGGTATTATTTTAACAATGTAATGAAGTAACAAAAAACTGTATGCCATGGTGCATGGGGGATAGAATTTGAACAATGTAATGAAGTAACAAAAACTGTATGCCATGTTGCATAATGGGTATTATTTTAACAATGTAATGAAGTAACGAAAACAATATGCCATGGTGCATGGAGGATAGAATTTGAACAATGTAATGCAGTAACAAAACAGTATGCCATGGTGCATGGAGGATAGAATTTGAACAATGTAATGAAGTAACAAAACAGTATGCCATGGTGCATGGAGGATAGAATTTGAACAATGTAATGCAGTAACAAAACAGTATGCCATGGTGCATGGAGGATAGAATTTGAACAATGTAATGAAGTAACAAAACAGTATGCCATGGTGCATGGAGGATAGAATTTGAACAATGTAATGCAGTAACAAAACAGTATGCCATGGTGCATGGAGGATAGAATTTGAACAATGTAATGCAGTAACAAAACAGTATGCCATGGTGCATGGAGGATAGAATTTGAACAATGTAATGTAGTAACAAAACAGTATGCCATGGTGCATGGAGGATAGAATTTGAACAATGTAATGAAGTAACAAAACAGTATGCCATGGTGCATGGAGGATAGAATTTGAACAATGTAATGCAGTAACAAAACAGTATGCCATGGTGCATGGAGGATAGAATTTGAACAATGTAATGAAGTAACAAAACAGTATGCCATGGTGCATGGAGGATAGAATTTGAACAATGTAATGAAGTAACAAAACAATATGCCATGGTGCATGGAGGATAGAATTTGAACAATGTAATGAAGTAACAAAACAGTATGCCATGGTGCATGGAGGATAGAATTTGAACAATGTAATGAAGTAACAAAACAGTATGCCATGGTGCATGGAGGATAGAATTTGAACAACGTAATGAAGTAACAAAACAGTATGCCATGGTGCATGGAGGATAGAATTTGAACAATGTAATGAAGTAACAAAACAGTATGCCATGGTGCATGGAAGATAGAATTTGAACAATGTAATGAAGTAACGAAAACAGTATGCCATGGTGCATGGAGGATAGAATTTGAACAATGTAATGAAGTAACAAAGCAGTATGCCATGGTGCATGGTGGGTATTATTTGAACAATGTAATGAAGTAACAAAACAGTATGCCATGATGCATGGTGGGTATTATTTGAACAATGTAATTAAGTAACAAAACAGAATGCCATGGTGCATAATGGGTATTATTTGAACAATGTAATGAAGTAACAAAACAGTATGCCATAGTGCATGGTGGGTATTATTTGAACAATGTAATTAAGTAACAAAAACAATATGCCATGGTGCATGATGAGTAGAATAAATTGTTGACATAATGCGATGAGGTAAC
The DNA here is from genome assembly GCF_040183065.1 of Periplaneta americana. Taxonomy (NCBI): domain Eukaryota; kingdom Metazoa; phylum Arthropoda; class Insecta; order Blattodea; family Blattidae; genus Periplaneta; species Periplaneta americana. Next base: position 164,969,397 of record NC_091128.1, read on the forward strand.
AAGAACAATACGTGAAACTGTTAAGGAAATGGAATAGATTACAGCAACAATGCGAAACTTCGTATGCTAGTAAGCATTGTTGAGGTGCTCCAATGTAGCAGGAAAAGGAATTTTGCGCAGTGTGTGCCAAGAATGGAGTAGTCGTTTCAATAAGCAAAAACAATAATCTGCACTGAAGATTCGGAGTAACGATAGAAATGCGAAGTAGATTCGTTTATTAGCTTGCATTTGACGCAACAAGAAGCAGCGAACGCGTCCCTCTTGTGATTCGGCCAATACGCCAGTGCGTCAAAATAATGCGGCATGTGAAACAGCGCCATGCGGAGGGCGGCGGAAGCACGTGGTGCTGCCCTCTGCCGACGGCAGCGCAGCGCAGCGATAGAATGGCGAAGTGCGACGGAGTCGTCGGCAGTCTGCGCGAGACGTGGTCCGGGCCGCATCAGTCCCGTCGACCGATGGAGAGCTGATGGTGTGATAGTGACATGTGACGCATCATGTGGGTTGTCACCGCCACGAATATGGCCAGGCATACGTGTTTAAAACGGTGATTTTTAATAGAAAAAAAAAAAAAAGAAATTTAAGTTATTTTTTTAAGAAAGTTTTTTAAAAAAGTATAAAAAATGCAACAAGAGAACCAAGTGAACAGTGCTGCTGTGCCGTCCCCCGCGTCAACTGGGGCGACGGGCACCGCCACCACCACCAAGACCATGGTCAACGGGGGGCGCTTCGACTTCGACGACGGGGGCACGTACTGCGGAGGATGGGAGGACGGCAAGGCGCACGGGCACGGCGTCTGCACCGGGCCCAAGGGTCAGGGCGCTTACTCGGGGTCCTGGCACTACGGATTCGAGGTCTCCGGCGTCTACACCTGGCCGAGGTACGTGTGTACACCCCTCCGCGTCGAGCCGGTGGGACGGTCCGGCCTTTAAATTTACTATCCTAGAGCGGCTCAATTTAGCCGGCGCGAGGCCTGTGTTGTTTCGCTGCATGCTCGCGCGGGTTCAAGCCCCGGGGAAGCCTTCGCCGCTATGCCCCCAACATGTTGTGTGTGTGTGTGTGTGTGTGCATTCCTTTAATCTAGTTATTGTTAGAGCCCGGAAGTTTGGCAAAGAGCCTTCGATTATGAAAGTTTATTTTCAACAGATAAACGTGGTCTTTAATGTACAAATAGGTAGTCTGTTAACTACTTCTGTATTTCGTATTATTTTTTTGTTACTGTGCCCTGTTAAACACCACTTGTTTCTTCTAAGCCTTCGCTTTTTACCATTCTTTTTTTTATATAAACTGATTATGTCTCGTGACCAGAATATTGTACGAAATGGAAATATAAAAACTGGAAATTTATCTTTTGAAGAGGTGGAGAAGTTCAAATATCTTGGAGCAACAGTAACAAATATAAATAATACTCGAGAGGAAATTAAACACAGAATAAATATGAGAAATGCCTGTTATTATTCGGTTGAGAAGCTTTTGTCATCCAGTCTGCTGACAAAAAATCTGAAAGTTAGAATTTATAAAACAATTATATTACCGGTTCTTCTGTATGGTTGTGAAACTTGGACTCTCACTTTGAGAGAGGAACATAGGTTAAGGGTGTTTGAGAATAAGGTTCTTAGGAAAATATTTGGGGCTAAGAGTGATGAAGTTACAGGAGAATGGAGAAAGTTACACAACACAGAACTGCACGCATTGTATTCTTCACCTGACATAATTAGGAACATTAAATCCAGACGTTTGAGATGGGCAGGGCATGTAGCACGTATGGGCGAATCCAGAAATGGATATAGAGTGTTAGTTGGGAGGCCGGAGGGAAAAAGACCTTTAGGGAGGCCGAGACGTAGATGGGAAGATAATATTAAAATGGATTTGGGGGAGGTGGGATATGATGATAGAGAATGGGTTAATTTTGCTCAGGATAGGGACCAATGGCGTGCTTATGTGAGGGCGGCAATGAACCTCCGGGTTCCTTAAAAGCCAGTAAGTAAGTAAGTATTATACCTGTGGCCGGGAGGAAAAAGGTCTTAAGTCAATTTTTTGTGAAAATGAGATTTTTTATATATTATGAAAGCGGAAACAATTCTCTACAATCTGGTAAAACGGCTAATGTCAAATAAGACTCCTGACTGGATTTATAGAGCGTTACCAAATGTCCTAAGTACTTTTTGAATCGAGCACACACAGAATAAAGGACTTAATATTTAATACTTTATTCCTTACAAACAACACATGTTTACTTTCCGTGCTTCCCTATTAAAGGTCTAACATGTATTTCAACTATTTCATAACGTACTGATGCTCTTTCCTTTTAAAACTTTCAGCTGCAGTCTTATATTGTCTAAGACTTATTTCGCATTCCTAATAATTTACATTTCCCAAGCCAGCGGCGTGGCTCAGTCGGTTAAGGCGCTTCCTGCTGATCTGAAGTTGCGTTCGGGCGCGAGTTCGATCCCCGCTTGGGCTGATTACCTGATTGGGTTTTTTCCGAGGTTTCCCCCAACCGTAATGTGAATACAAGGTAATCTCTGGCGAATCCTCGGCCTCATCTCGCCAAATATCATCTCGCTATCACCAATCTCATCGACGCTAAATAACCTAGTAGTTGATAAAGCGTCGTTAAATAACCAACTAAAATAAAAAAATACATTTCCCATTTACTTTGTCATGAAAAAAGGTCTTATATTTAAATAGTCCCTTCTACTCAATTTGGGTTGTAGTCTTAAAAGGGCTTAAGTGCTGCTATTTTTGGAAATAATCAAGAATATTGTTAAATGAGCAACATTACCTATTTTAGAAGAAATATAAACAAATAATATCCAGGAAAAACCTTTTAATTAAAAGAATGCTATAATTGACACCAATTTCAATCTTTCTATTGATCTCCTGAAAAGTATAAAATTTTTACTTAAGACCTTTTTCCTCCCGGCCACAGATTACCGCCTCGATGTCTGTACTTTCCTCATGATCGCTCGGGTTCGAGTCCTAGAAAGTCCCAGTCACATATTTTTTTTTTTTTTTGCAAAATAGATTCTTTTAAAGTAATCATGAGACAACAGAAGTTTGTCAAAATATTTTCGATTACTAAAGTTTATTTTTAATAGATAAACGTTGTCTATTTTGTAAAAATAGTCTGTTAAAAATTCCCATATTTCGTTTTTTTTTGTGACTAACCGTCCCCTGTTAAACTATCCATTTGTCTTTTCGAAAGTTTTCCGTTTTTACAATAATTTTTTTATTTCTAAACTGTTACTATTACACTATATCGCCTAGAGGACCGTATTTTCCTCATGATCGCGCGGGTTCGTATCCTAGAAAGTCCCCGTCACATATTTTTTTGCTTAATAGATTCTTTTAAATTAATAATGAGTCGCCGAAAGTTTGGCAAAATGCCTTCGATTGTGAAAGTTTATTTTCAATACATATAAATGTGATTTTTATTGTATAAATAGATGGTCTATTAAAAACTGTGTTTCCTTTTTTTGTTACTAACTGTGCCCTGTTAAACTAGACATTTATTTTTTTCAAAAGCCTCCCTTTTTACCAACAATTCTTTTGTTTATAAACTGTAGTATTGTACTATACCGCCTCGATGTAGTAGGCATTTTTCTCATGATCGCGCGTGTTCGAATCCTAGAAAGTCTCAGTCTCATATTTTTTGCATAATAGATTTCTTGAAATTAATAGCGAGGCACCGGGAGTTTGGCAAAATGTCTTTGACTGTGTAGTCATCTATGAAAGTTTATTTTCAGCAGATAAACGCTGTCTTTGTTGTAGTCAGTCTTTTAAAAGCTTTCTTATTTCTTCATTTTGCCACAAACTATGGCCTGTGTACCTTGACCTTTCTCATGATAATGCCCCCCTTTTTCTACCACTAGTGTGGCCCCCTGGTCTAAGGTGTAGTGTCTAATAATTGTAGAAATTAGTAATGTGAAATTCCTTTTCAATTTAAACAGGAAACGATTTAATTATGTTTTTGTTTAATACAAAATAGTCGGATGTTCAGATTTTCATAAAACAACTTTTAAATAATAATATTTTCTTCGTCGTTTCCCATTAACTTCACTTCGGACCTTCAGGGGGCCGCGGCCCCTCTGTTGAGAATCACTGCCCTATTAAACTTGTGCGCAATAAATATCTTGAAATTAATATTGGATGAAACTGGCGCTGAGTTACTTTCGGAAGTGAAAATCCGCCATTACACTACCTTATTACTGACAACATCACAAAACAAAAAATCACCAGCCTTTGCCCAGCGTATATGCAAAGCATTATCAAAACCTAACCTAACCTTACTTGTCATAGATTCGTATATGCAAGACATAATAAAAACCTAAACTAAGTTAATCTGTCACAGATTCGTATATGCAGGGCATAATAAAAGCGTAGCCTAACCTAACCTAACCTAACCTAACCTAACCTAACCTAACCTAACCTAACCTAACCTAACCTAACCTAACCTAACCTAACCTAACCTAACCTGTCACATATTCGTATATATAGGGCATAGCGTGATTTTTTTAGTTGGTTATTTTACGACGCTTTGTTAACAGCTGTAGCTATTTACCTAGCTCCTGAGTGAGATGAAGATAATGCCAGCGAAATGAGTCCAGGGCCCAGCACCGAAAGTTACCCAGCGTTTGCTCCTAATGGGTTGAGGGAAAACTCCGGAAAAAACCTCAACCAGGTATCTTGTCTTAACCAGGATTTGAATCCGGACCAGCTCATTTCACGGTCAGTTGTGCTAACCGTTAACCGGTATAGCGTTGGTGTACAGTAGCGTGAAACATTTGTAATGTCACCAAAGTTATGTTGGTATGACTGAGGAGAGCTTGTAAACACTTTAAGGTGTATTAGCGGAGCATCTTCAGTAGATAAACTCTGTTCGTTGTAGGTAGTCTGTTATAAACTTTTTATTTCGTATTTTTGTCACGCCCTATTAAACTATCTGTACCTAATCCAGTTGTCTTTTCAAAAGCCTTAATTTTTTGCCATCTAACATTTTTATATCTAAACTAGGCCTATTTCCACGTTAAGAAAAAAGCATTGACAATATAGGGCTATTCCATCAAATGACCAGTTGCCATAGAAACGCTTTCGTACCACAAAAAATGTGCTAGGCAAGGCCCATAAAACTAATGATTTTTTTCTTAATGTGGAATGCTCTATAGACCACTTTGAGGTCATATCTTTTCCTCATGATTGCGCTGGTTTGAGTCTTAGAATGTCTGTGTTACACATTTTGTGCATAATACATTTCTTGAAATGAATAATGAGACACCGGAAGTTTACCGAAATTTGGCAGCATGCCTTCGATTATGGAGTGCGTTTATGAAAGTTATTTTCAGTAGATAAATGTTGTAGGTAGTCTGTTAAAAGCTTTCTTATTTCGTATTTTTTCCACGAACTATGGCATATTATACACTTTTATTTCGAGGTCCCCCTCTTCCTTGTATTACATTAGTGCAGGGACGGGAAACATCCTCTTTCAGAGAGCCTAGCTTCTCCCGCTACAGTTGCTGTTGTACGTGGATACTCATGCTGATTGCTCTGTTTACAATTTGAGTTTCCCACCCCTGCATTAGTGTGACCCTCTGGACTAAGCTGTAGAGTTTTTTTTTCACCTTCTACAGAGGAGGGATCCGAAGACATGCACTGCAGCTTGAGGCTTATTGTGCTTTCCACTCCTTTTCTGTGAATGATTGGGTAGCCGAAAGGCCGCGCTCTTGTACAAGTACAGCACGCTGCACTGTGAACTTAACCCGGGCTATGATGATAATAAATAAATTAATAATGGTGAAATGAGTCCGAAATTCAACGTCGAAATTTCCCAGCAATTCTGCTTCAATTGGTTGAGAGAAAACCTCGGAAAAAAACCACAACCAGGGGACGCTCGTTTCACGGCCAGACGCGCTAACCGTTACTTCAGAGCGGTGGACAAGCTGGAGGTTACGTTGTTGTAGAATATAGTATTGTGGAATTTGTTAAAATTTAAAAAGAAAACGATTCAAATATGTTTTTTAACGCAAAATACTCGAGCGTTAAAATTTTCGTTGAGCAACTTTTAAATATACTATTATTATTGGTAATTTTGGAAGACGACCACTCCACGATTTTCGAATCTTTTTTTTTTTCATAAACTATTTTCTGCGCGACATTCCTAAGGTAATATTAAAAAAAAATTCATAAACACATGAAGGGTCCAGGGGAAAAACGTGTTAAGTCCAAAATTATCAATTTTTTGTTTTGGATGCCATGTAATACCTCAGGCAGTAGAGATTTCTGTGGTTTAATTGTACAGAGTAAAAACTTGATTAAGCCAGAAATATTTTAAGAATGATACCTCAGAGACAACAGAATGTAATGGGCCTTGAAACTTTTAACTTGTTCTCCTGTAAAAACAGTAAAATGTGACTTAGCAGGTTTTTCCCCTGGACCCTTCACATAATTTCGACTGTACCCTAACATGACCTATCACAACCTAAACTAACCTAACCTAACCTTAACTAACCCAAGTAAAACCAAGCTAAACTGAGGTAACCCAACCTAACCTAACCTAAACTAAAAAATGTCGGAAAACATAATTTCGACTGTACCCTAACATAACTTATCACAACCTAAACTAACCTAACCTTAACTAATCCAAGTAAAACCAAGCTAAACTGAAGTAACCCAACCCAACCTAACCTAAACTAAAAAATTTCGGAAAACACAATTTCGACTGTACCCTAACATAACCTATCACAACTTAAGCTAACCTTACCTAACCTAGCCTAATCTAACCTAACCTAACCTTAACCAACCCAAGCAAAACTAAGCTAAACTGAGGTAACCTAACCTAGCCTCATCTAACCTAACCTTAACTACTCCAATCGCAACCAAGCAGTAAACATCCCCACCAACAAACAAAACATTACGCTACGGTCTAAAACTACATCAAACTTTAAAAATCGAAAACATAATTATATAACCATAGTCCGCCCGCAACAATCTACCCATATAAATGTTGGGAATTTAATGTAGAATAATCAATTATACATGCTCAGAACTTCTAAAATTCCTGGAGAGGCTTTCCTCCAGAAGTAATTTATTATTATTATTATTATTATTATTATTATTATTATTATTATTATTATTATTATACAGGCGACACTGATATATCCTCTGCAGTTGCGAGCGTCGTTAAATAAATCATAATTTAAAATTTATTATGTGAAGGGTCAGCAGGACCCAATATGATGAGAGAAATGCATGTCATATTTTATAATAATAATAATAATAATAATAATAATAATAATAATAATAATAATAATAATAATAATTATTATTATTATTATTATTATCTTGCAGCAACAGTAACAAATATAAATTACACTCGGGAGGAAATTAAACGCAGAATAAATATGGGAAATGTCTGTTATTATTCGGTTGAGAAGCTTTTATCATCCAGTCTGCTGTCAAAAAATCTGAAAGTTAGAATTTATAAAACAGATATATTACCGGTTGTTCTGTATGGCTGTGAAACTTGGACTCTCACTTTGAGAGAGGAACAGAGATTAAGGGTGTTTGAGAATACGGTTCTTGGGAAAATATTTGTTGCTAAGAGGGATGACGTTACAGGAGAATGGAGAAAGTTACACAACGCAGAGCTGCACGCATTGTATTCTTCACCTGACATAATTAGGAACATAAAATCCAGACGTTTGAGATGGGCAGGGCTTGTAGCACGTATGGGCGAATCAAGAAATGCATATAGAGTGTTAGTTGAGAGGCCGGAGGGAATATGACCTTTGGAGAGGCCGAGACGTAGATGGGAGGATAATATTAAAATGGATTTGAGGGAAGTGGGATATGATGGTAGAGACTGGATTAATCTTATCTCTGGATAGGGACTGATGGCGGGCTTATGTGAGGGCGGCAATGAACCTCCGGGTTTCTTAAAAGCCAATTTTGTAAGTATTATTATTATTATTATTATTATTATTATTATTATTATTATTATTATTATGTTCCCGGCTCCACATTAATCACTATTCGTACCCCATTGTGTCCCGTCAACCGATTCAGAATCACTGCCCTGTTAAACCGTGTCGCTCTCTCCCAGTTAGTTGCCCTTTCAGTAAACTTCCCTTATTGCCATTGAACGTCTTTGTTTCTAAGCTGTTAGTGTTATACTAGGCCTCCGCGAGGACTTTATTTTGATGATGTCGCGGGTTCGAGTCCTAGAAAGTCTCCGTCAAATATTTTACGCATAATAAATTTAATGAGACACGGGAATTTTGGCAAAATGCCTTCAGTTATGAAGTGCGCTTATGAAAGTTTATTTTCAGTAGATGAACGTTGTCTTGGTTGTAGGTGATCTGTTAAAAGTTTTCTGTTTCGCATTTTTCTTGTCACCTTGTCCTATTAAACTGCCTCGGGTCACCTACAGTTGTCCTATCAGAAGCCTTCCCTTTTTCGCCATTAAATTTCTTTGTTTCTAATGTAGGCCTATTGGTATTGCACTACGACACCTCAACGTCATATATTTTACTAAAATTAGTTCGCGCGAGTTCGAGTCCTAGGAAGTCTCTGTCATACTTCTGTGGATAATAAATTCTTTGAAATTAATGGGACGCCGGAAGTTTGGAAAAATACTTTTGTTTATACAGTAAGTTTTCCAGAGATTTAAAGAAAAGTCTTTATCGGTAGCTTATCCTTTTTCTCTTGCATCATCATCATCATCATCATCATCATCATCATCATCTCCTTACTAGAGTTTTTGTCGCTTGCAGTAGAACCGGTATGTCATTTCAAAGGTCTTCCATTTCGTCTTGAAACTTCTTGTGTGCAAGCTGTTATTTTAGCGGCCACGAGGCTTGTATTTTCGTGCGCGCCTGCGCGGATTCGAATCCAGAAAAGCCCTTGTCACATTGTGTGTGTCCATTCCGTGAAAAAAACTAATTAAGTTCATTACTACTGAAAGCAAGTTTGTAAAATTGTTTTATTTTTCGGATTTAGAATGCTGGGAATTATTTTAACACATAATCTCTCTTTTTTCTTTATTTATAATCATCTTTAATGTTGTCGTGGTCCTTGTCGTAGTCATCGTCATCATATCATCATCTGGTTGAGGCTGGTTGAGTGGAAGAGATGGCCTTATGGCCTTAACTCTGCCAGCGAAAATAAAACATTATTATTATTATTATTATTATTATTATTATTATTATTATTATTATTATTATTATTATTATTACCATCTCATCATTGTCATCATCTCATAATCATAATTGGCATTATCATCACCATCATCATATCATCTTATCATTGTCATCATTTCATTTCGTAATTTGTCATTATCATCATCGTCATCATCGTATCATCATTATCTCATCGTTGTTATCTCGTAATCATAATTGGCATTATCATCACCATCGTCATCATCACCATCATCATATTATCATCTCATTGTCATCATCTCGTATCATAATTGTCATTATCATCACCATCGTCATCATCGTATAATCATCATATAATCTCATCAATGTCATAATCTATCATAATTGGCATTATCATCTTCGTATCATCGTCATATCATCATTTCGTACCATAATTCGCATTGTCATCATCATCGTATCATCGTCATCATATCTTCATCATCTCATCATTGTCATCGTCTCGTCTCATAATCGTCACCATCATCATATCACCATCATCGTTGTTATCATCTCGTATCATAATTGTCATTATTATCATCGCCATCACATCGTATCCTGTCATCATCATAATCATCATCTCGTATCATAATTGTCATTATCGTCATCATCACCATCGTCATCGTATCATCGACATCATCGTACCATCGTCGTCTTATCATCATCTCATCATAGTCATGATCTCGTATTATAAATTGTCATTGTCATCATCACCACCATCGTCATATCATCGTCATCATATCATCACCATCTCATCATTATCATAATCGTTATATCATCGTAGTCATTGTCATCATCTCATATCATCATCATCACCATCATTATCGGTGTCGCGGTTATTATGCCGACCTTGGTTCTTAGGGTTAGGGTGTTCAAACACGAAGGAGGACGATGGATTTTAAAGGACGATAAAATCGTTAGAATCGCTTCTCCTAGAATGGAAAGAAAGCTGTGGATGCCATGTTGTAGATTTATGGCAAGTAAAAGAATCCTGCCTTTGATGAGGAACTTGGGGGCTATACAGGGTGTATCAAAACATGTGGGAAAGTCTGGAGAATAGATAGAGGACTTGAAAACAAGCAAAAAATGTTAATATAAACATATGGTCAGTTTCATTAGTTTTTTAGTTACAGTCATTGTTTGTGATGTACATAATATCTGCGATAATAAACAAACCATGTGTAATTTTGTTCTGTAATTCAAGTCATTGTTGATTTGTATTCAAAGCCACCTGATGACAGTTGCCATAACAAAATAAACACAAGGCAAAGACTATTATTGATGATTGTTAAAATTTGTTATTTTGAGTGTAATAATTAGAGACCGTACTTTGTCCCAGGGAGCTACAAGGTTAAATATTACTGGAGTTCTAACTGTAGCGGATGAGTGCGTGCATGTAGCAATCGAAGGACTTATCTGCTCCCGCGACTCCTGTTTGGTCAAGTTGGGCAGAACAAAATATAGACTACTTTAACAATTTCATTAATATTTACAATTCATATTATTTAAACTATACACACTAGAATACGCTATTCTTAGTCTTTACACTTTGATAAAGAATGTAGGCCTACATTGATCAAACATTAGTTACACTGTTATGTGCAGTGTTGTGTATTGTAATGGACGATATTTTATTTCCTAATACTATACAGGGTGTTTCCGAGGTGGTGTTACAAACTTTCAGGTATGATGACGAAGGGCACATGTATCAATTTGAGATAAGGAACCCTGGTCCAGAAATGACCGAGTCGAAAGTTATGAGCAAAAATAATTGTGTGGAAATATAATTTATTATAATTTCGCACCACGTGCCCTCCTACCTTTAACCTTTGGAACAGTCGTGGAAACATGGTACAGGCCGGATGTCTCCTACGTGGGTACTTGTCCCGATACAATCTGTGAGCTTGTCTACTGTTCCCATTGGCTCATCCGTATTCGAAAATCAGGTCTGCTTATTCTGCTCTCGTGTATTTCTCCATTTCACCAGGACTGATCGACTGGACACTGCAACTTGTACACATACACTGCTGTCTACATATCAGGACCGACCATGTCCGTTACACATTACGCTATCTGCATTGCTTTAGTGTAGTTTCCTGTCCCCACCCCTCAGACAGCGCACTGAATGGAATACTGTAAGTAGACAACGTAAACAACGTCAGATGAGTACAGTATGTGTAAGATGTACAGATAAATACACATAAATAAGGTGTACAGAGGAATAAAATTATTTCATTTCCACAGAACTATTTTTGCTTGTAACTTTCGACTCGGTCATTTCCGGACCAGGGTTCCTGATCTCAAATTGATACATGAACCCTTCGCCATCATCCCTGAAAGTTTGTAACACCACCTCGGAAACACCCTGTATATAGCCTACCTGTTTTGTAAATAGTGTAAAAAGGGACTGTCAGACATTGCCTACTTTCAAAAGCCGATTGTAAAAAAGTTTGCTTTTCGTCTCTAGAGTATGGTCATTCCTCAAATATATCTTTTGTAGATTATGATTTTTATTTTTAATAATATATCAATTGCCCTTCATTATGAAATATCATTCCTTCGATACAAATTGTTTTATTTAACATTAAATTGTAATTGTTTAACTCTTAGAATTAAATATAACTAAACACATCTACATTTTGTTGTTATTATTATTATTATTATTATTATTATTATTATTATTATTATTTTCAAATAGCTTTTACAGAACCCGGAGGTTCATTGCCGCCCTCACATAAGCCCACCATCGGTTCCTATCTTGAGCAAGATTAATCCATTCCCTACCATCATATCCCAATTACCTCAAATCCATTTTAATATTATCCTTCCATCTACGTCTCGGCCTCCCCAAAGGTCTTTTTTTGTCTCAAGTTTCCCAACTAACACACTATACGTATTTCTGGATTCACTGATACGTGATTTGGCTTTTTTCATAACAAGCTCCTTTTTACGGTCCTCTTCGCCCAACTCCCAAGCTGGAGGACCAGCCCTTATCGGCTGTCCACGACTGCTTATTCAATATATTCGCAGCTACCCTCCATATCTGGAGGCCGTCTCCTCTATCCGCAACCTGAGGACGCGCCATGACGTGATGAAAGGAACCACAATACATGGATTATTATTATTATTATTATTATTATTATTATTATTATTATTATTATTGGTAGAATAATTAATTACTTTAGTTAACGGCGCGTTTTCTCGACAAATTTCATTTAGTTTCTATGTAGTTTCCACCATTCTCTGAAGCGAGTTCCCGCGTGAGTTTTTTGTAGACCGGCATTATGAACAATCTTTATCGTTAGTGAAAGTCGTGCATAATGTGTCACATTATTGTACCAGTGCCGTAAAATATTACCGTGACAACTGAAACGTCATGACTTCTATTATGAACGGCATAACTTTTATCATAAAGTTATATGAAAAGATTTGCCATGCTACACTATGTGCGATATAATATTTAATACATAATTGTTGTCATAGTAACCCCTTTCTTCACAATTTGATGTTATTTCTTTATTGATTGTTGTTTTATAAAGATGTTGTACAAAAAAAAAAAACATATGAAATGCGTGTGTAATGTTATACAGTTATTGCACCCGACAGAATTAGAAAAATCTCTTCACTCACTTGACTCATGCCGTAAAGCATAACATTATAAACTATATATATATATGTATATATATATATATATATATAACATTATATACTACTAGTGGCTTGTGCAGCAAATGCTGCAAACTAAGTTCATTAGACGTTCAAATAAACATTTTTTCAGATTTATTTTCAATGAAGAATACCAGACATTCTAAAAGTTATTTGCTTCCATAATAACGAAAGATAATCTCTCTCGAGCCAATACTGAAGAGAACCACGCATATAAATATCTACACCACACCGCCATTAAATATATGAAAAAGACCCAACCCCACTTGATTAATAACTATAAAAATAATTGATTTTTAATAATATTATCTTACGTAAGTTTTATAGCTTTCAGTAACATATACTATATAGCCGCCACTCAGTAAAATATAGAAATCAAAATCTAATTTAAGTTATTCTCTACATCTACTTACATAACCCCAAAACGTTTCACTTTGATAGCATTAATATGTATAATTAATGAAAAATAGTCACATTATGGTATTAACTGCAATGATATTTCATTTCTAATGGTAATAATGGCATCAAACCACCTCAAGTTTTGTAGTTTTTAATATCCATTACACAGCTGTACCAAGAAAATTACACACCACAGAATCGAACCTGTAAATTATTTTTAGTAAGTTAAGTTTTTAATAACCAATTTAATTTGAGCTCTAAATATGTCAGCATTCTTGCAGATCATGGCCATCGTGTAATATTGTTTACTGTAGTGTGTGTTTTGTTTTATTCTAAAATGCAATTAGCTAGTTCTGAAAACTGAAGACAGATGGATTTTGAAAAATAGGAAAATTATGTCGAAAAAATGACATTTTACTGAAAACTACTATTTTTCTGAAAAACTTTGAGTTCCAAGATTCAAAATGAGGGGTCATTTATCAAAATCCGTTCAGCCGTTTTCCCGTAATTTCCATTACCAGTTCAAATTATATATATATATATATATATATATATATATATTGATTACGTATCTTCTTTAGACTGTATACAATGTAATGTCCCGTATGCTGGTATACACTCGCTGCATACCTGAACATATTGTACGCGTGCATTCCTTTAGATTAATGTTAAGAGCTTCGAAAGTTGGCAATATGCCTTCGTATATAGGGTGGGTTACTTCGTCTGTGGCAGAGTGGTTATCCGCTCTGGCTTTCACTGTGGCTACTCGGATTCGACCCTCGTCTGGATCAAGTTTGTTTTTCTTGGCGGACTGAGGGGTTTCTCTCGGGGTTCTCAAGTTCCCCTTACCATCACCATCACCACCACCACCATCACCACCAGCACCATCACCACCAGCACCATCACCACCAGCACCATCATCACCACCATCACCATCACCACCACCATCATTACCATCACCACCACCACCATCACCACCATCATCATCACCACCATCACCAGCACCACCACCATTACCATCACCACCACCACCATCATCACCATCGCCATCACCACCACAATCACCACCACAATCACCATCACCACCACCATCACCACCACCATCACCATCACCACCACCACCACCCCATCGCCATCACCATCACCATCACTTCCACCAAAACTCCACAATTTTCGCTCTACGGGGTCCTAAGCTAGGTCTTCAGAACAAATGGAAAAGTCTCTGCCTCCCCAAAGGTCTTTCTTCCTCCGGCCTCCCAACTAACACTCTATATGCATTTCTGGATACATCCATATGTGCTACATGCCCTGTCCATCTCAAACGTCTGGATTTAATGTTCCTAATTATGTCAGGTGAAGAATACAATGCGTGCAGTTCTGCGTTGTGTAACTTTCTCCATTCTCTTGTAACTTCATCCCTCTTACAAGCAAACATTGTCATGGGGAGAAGTTAAAAAAAAATTCTTCCTCCATGTTGTGAATGTCAAAACTAGTGCTTATACAGAGTGTTTCCAAGGTGGTGTTACAAAATTTCAGGGATGATGGCGAAGGACACATGTATCAATTTGACATGAGGAACCCTGGCTCGGAAATGACCGAGTCGAAAGTTACAATCAAAAATATTTGTGTGGAAATGAAATAATTTTATTCCTCTGTACATCTTATTTATGTGTTTTTATCTGTACATCTTACACATACTGTATTCATCTGACGTTGTTTACGTTGTCTACCTACAGTATTCCATTCAGTGCGTTGTCTGAGGGGTGGGGGAAGGAAACTACACTAAAGCAATGCAGATAGCGTAATGTGTAACGGACATGGTCGGTCCTGATATGTAGACAGCAGTGTATGTGTACAAGTTGTAGTGTCCAGTCTATCAGTCCTAGTGAAATAGAGGAGTACACGAGAACGGAATAAGCAGACATGATTTTCGAATACGGATGAGCCAATGGGAACAGTAGACAAGCTCACAGATTGTATCGGGCCTAGTACCCACGTAGGATACATCCGGCCCATACGATCTTTCCACGACTGTTCCAAAGGTTAAGGGAAGGAGGGCACGTGGTGCCAAATTACAATTTCATTTCCACAAAATTATTTTTGATTATAACTTTCGACTCAGTCATTTCCGGACCAGGGTTCCTTATCTCAAATTGATACATGTGCCCTTCGCCATCTTCCCTGAAAGTTTGTAACACCACCTCGGAAACACCCTGTATAAATATTGGCGGCTCGAGCGCAATTAGAAGGGCCGTCCCGAAAGTAAGTTTCTCTAGGTTCTTTTACGGAGAGAAAACATAATTTCATGGAAAGATGTGTTGGGATAGATATAGCAATTGTTGACCTGTTTTTCAACATATTCCCCACCTTAATAGAGACATTTGTCATACCGTGGGATCAACAGAGAGGTGCAGACTGCTGTCATACACTGGTTCCGATCCCAGGTGGCAGACTTCTACGATACAGACAGAAAAGTTGACCCTACGTTATGACAAATGTCTCAATTCCTGTGGGGAATATGTTCAAAAATATCTCAAATATATCTTCCAATAAAGTTTTTTTTACAGAAATTGTGTTTTCTTTGCGTAAAGGGGCCCAGAGAAGCTTATTCCTGGACGGCCCTCATAATAATTGCGCTGGAGTGGCCAAAATTTCTGCAAGCACTTGTTTTAACATTATTCATATGGTGGAAGAAAAAAAAAACTTTTTTTATCTGCCCCCATAAGAAGGTTTGCTTGTTAGCCACAAATATTTTCCTTAGAATCTCATTCCAAACACCCTTAACCTCTGTTCCTGAGAGTCAAATTTTCACAACCATATAGGCCTAGAACAACAGGTAATATAACTGTTTTATAAATTCTAACTTTGAGCTTTTTTGAGAGCAGACTGGATGACAAAAGCTCCTCAACCGAATAATAACAGGCATTTCAAAAAGTATATGATTATGTCTCGTGACGAGAATATTGTACGAGATGAAAATATAAAAATTTGGAAACGTATCCTTTGAAGAGGTGGGAGCAACAGTAACAAATATAAATGATTCTCGGGAGGAAATCAAACACAGAATAAATATGGGAAATGCCTGTTATTATTCGGTTGAGAAGCTTTTATCATCCAGTCTGCTGTCAAAAAGTCTGAAAGTTAGAATTTATAAAACAGTTATATTACCGGTTTTTCCTTATGGTTGTGAAACTTGGACTCTCACTTTGAGAGAGGAACAGAGATTAAGGGTGTTTAAGAATAAAGTTCTTAAGAAAATATTTGGGGCTAAGAGGGATGAAGTTACAGGAGAATGGAGAAAGTTACACAAGACAGAACTGCACGCATTGTATTCTTCACCTGATATAATTAGGAACATTAAATCCAGACGTTTGAGATGGGCAGGGCATGTAGCACGTATGGACGAATCCAGAAATGTATATAGAGTGTTAGTTGGGAGGCTGGAGGAAAATACCTTTTGGGGAGGCCGAGACGTAGATGGGAAGATAATATTAAGATGGATTTGAGGGAGGTGGGATATGATGATAGAGATTGGATTAATCTTATTCAGGATAGGGACCAATGGCGGGCTTATGTGAGGGCGGCAATGAACCTTCGGGTTCCTTAAAAGCCAGTAAATAAGTATTTCCCACATTTCTTCTGCGTTTATTTTATTCTCGAGTGACATTTATATTCGTTACTGTTGCTCCAAAGTATTTGAATTTTTCCACCTTTTCAAAGGATAATTCCAGTTTTTATATTTGCATTAGAATACTTCAATACGGTATATGATTTTTAAATTTCTATTTCTGATTTCTACAATTAGGTATTCATTTGTTTTACTGCATACTTGCCGGAACTTCCGGGCTCTAGTTATTGTATTCGGGCCTCCCGCTGTCCGGTTCTGAAGGAGCGGGCGTTCGGTCATGATCTATTTTTACGTCGGTTTCTCTGAATAACGTCCAACTGGTTGCGGGAACTTGTTTATTGTTATTTGTAAGGCGTCCCTCTCTAACCGCTAGCGTAATCCGACCGCTTTCCTTCTATTGCCCGTATTAACTAGCCTAAATACCTCAACATTATTTGAATTTAAAAGATTTGCTCATATTGAGAAACAAATGAAATCGTTCTTCCTTTTTCATCTATTATACACGATGAACCGTAAGTAATTTCAGAGGGGTTTTCTTTGAGATATTTCAAACAAAAAAAGGTTTAATACAATTTTGCTCATTTTTACTTCTCGAGATAAAAATAATTTTTTGATAAACAATAAAAAAAAACATTGCCTACCATACTTTGGGAAAGCCATTGTTTTAATTCCCAATATGCTCACTTAATTTAAGAGAGCAAAGTATTATGGTAACAAATGATTGAAAAATGATTTAGTTTTGTCCTTGAAATGTGCAGAAATTTGATCTGAACAAATGTAACAATGACTATTACACTTTTACTACGTCATACTACTTTTGACCAATAAAACGGTACGAAAGGACGTATTTCAACCAATCATAGCTGCTTATCGCACAATTTTATTGCGTCCCTAGCATTTGTTTAATTTTATCGCATCCCTAGCATTTGTTTAATTTTATCGCGTCCCTAGCATTTGTTTCTTTGTTTGCCAACATTTCAAACTGCGCTGGTGTGGACATAAAAAAAAAAACAGAAAATTACAAACCACTCCAGTCGATGCACAGCAGTTTCAAATATGACTCGCATTGGCATTCAAGAACAAGAATTAATAAATATCACTGGTCATAGCTATGCATCTTCCCTGAAATCCTATTTGCAAATAAATGAAGAGCACCATTCGGAAATCCTGAATAAGTTGAGGAATATACCATGTACATCAACAGTTCCACTTCTTTTACGCACACGTCCAATATCACGTGAACTGAACCACCAACCACTAAAACATTCAAATTTGAAAATTGTACTTTCAATAATTATTCCTTTTAAAATTATTCATGTTTATTTTTTATTTCATCATCCCTAATTAAAACTTTTCTAACACTTGTTTATATTATTTAGGTTATGTTATAGCTTCTGCTATATGATATTATGGATAGTCACGTATCAGAGATTGTTTAATACTAAGATTTATTGAAAATCATCTGTCAAGTGACGTTGATTACTGGGATCCGGATAATTGAAGTGGAATGCAACTGTTTTAATAAAAATGAAATTGAATCAACAAAGCCTTCTTGATTAGTAACCGTTTACAGAGTTCTATGAAGATTCCATAGTTGGCACACCTGATAACATCACTTAATTATAACACATCACTGCCATCACGTGCGATATTATTTTTCTCTAGTGTTAATATTATATAATATAATTCCATTGCCGCTGTAATTATATTTCAGTTTCTATTTTATTTTACTTATTTATTTATATTATTATTTTTTATTTTAATATTATATCTGAACTGCGACCGAGCACGAGCGCTGCTCATTCGGTCTCAAATTTTGTTAATACTACTGTATCTTCTTTTTATATTGCTTGTATTATTTTATTTGTATTTCTCTTTGTTTGTTTTGTAATTATATTTCTTTATTCTGTATATTTGAATTTAAATAAATATTTGAATTTAAATCTAGCATGCATCTAGCGTACTATTTGTAATGTTAATGTTATGTTTTATTTAACGACGCTCGCAACTGCAGAGGTTATATCAGCGTCGCCGGATGTGCCGGAATTTTGTCCCGCAAGGAGTTCTTTTACATGCCAGTAAATCTACTGACGTGAGCCTGTCGAATTTAAGCACACTTAAATGGCATCGACCTGGCCCGGGATCGAACCCGCAACCTTGGGCATAGAATAATGTTGAGATGGTACAATAATACATTTGAAGACAGTTGTATTTTCGTAAGTCAATTAATATTTTATTGTATTGGAGTACTTCGTTATTTCTAATCTTCATATACTTTCTTCTAATCGTGTAATAGTCTATTAAATCCCACTCGAGTTTTGATTTTCTCTAGATAAATCAAAACCTCTAGTGAGATTACTGTTGAAAAATCCCTTTGAATATAGCCTCTTTGGTTATTTTATCTTACAAGCAAACATTCTGATGGGAGCAGATAAAGTTCAATTTCTTTCTTTCACTATGTTAATAGTATCAAAAGAAGTTCTTTTACATATTTTGGCCACTCGACCGCGAATATGATGGCCGTAAAAAAAATAAGTACGCCAGAGGCCGTTGAGTTAAGTGTTCAGGATGTGTTCAGATTCAAAACACACACCCTTTTCGACACAATCATGAACACAACCCACCACAACAGGAAACCACAAGATAGCGTAGGATCTCCCCTAGGCTTTGGACACTGAAGCACAAGGCTTCGAAACTAGTCAAGCAAGGTAGATCCTAAAGATTCAGACGGTGAAGATGTTGGAAATTTAATCAGTAATAAAATGTTGTAATAAAATTGACGATGATGCTAATGAAATTAATAGTATAAACATAAACTGATCTTTCTACACAATTTATTGTAAATTAAGTCATAAATCCTTAAGTAAGAAAAGGTGTTCCC
This sequence comes from Periplaneta americana, assembly GCF_040183065.1. Taxonomy (NCBI): domain Eukaryota; kingdom Metazoa; phylum Arthropoda; class Insecta; order Blattodea; family Blattidae; genus Periplaneta; species Periplaneta americana. Next base: position 164,989,159 of record NC_091128.1, read on the forward strand.
AAGAAACTAGTTCGATTAATTAAAATGTGTCTCAGTGAAACGTACAGCAGAGTCCGTATGGGTCAGTTTCTGTCAGATGCGTTTCCAAGTGACTGCGGGATAAAGCAAGGAGATGCACTATCACCTTTACTTTTTAACTTCGCTCTAGAGTATGCCATTAGGAAAGTCCAGGATAACAGACAGGGCTTGGAATTGAACGGGATACATCAGCTGCTTGTCTATGCGGATGACGTGAATATGTTAGGAGAAAATCCACAAACGATTAGGGAAAACACGGGAATATTACTTGAAGCAAGTAATGAGATAGGTTTGGAAGTAAATCCCGAGATAGGTTTGGAAGTAAATCCCGAAAAGACAAAGTATATGATTATGTCTCGTGACCAGAATATTGTACGAAATAGAAATATAAAAATTGGAAATTTATCTTTTGAAGAGGTGGAGAAGTTCAAATATCTTGGAGCAACAGTAACAAATATAAATGACACTCGGGAGGAAATTAAACACAGAATAAATATGGGAAATGCGTGTTATTATTCGGTTGAGAAGCTTTTATCATCCAATCTGCTTTCAAAAAATCTGAAAGTTAGAATTTATAAAACAGTTATATTACCGGTTGTTCTGTATGGTTGTGAAACTTGGACTCTCACTTTGAGAGGGGAACAGAGATTAAGGGTGTTTGAGAATAAGGTTCTTAGGAAAATATTTGGGGCTAAGAGGGATGAAGTTACAGGAGAACGGAGAAAGTTACACAACGCAGAACTGCACGCATTGTATTCTTCACCTGACATAATTAGGAACATTAATTCCAGACGTTTGAGATGGGCAGGGCATGTAGCACGTATGGGCGAATCCCGAAATATATATAGAATGTTAGTTGGGAGGCCGGAGGGAAAAAGACCTTTCGGGAGGCCGAGACGTAGATGGGAAGATAATATTAAAATGGATTTGAGGGAAGTGGGATATGATGATAGAGACCGGATTAATCTTGCTCAGGATAGGGACCGATGGCGGGCTTATGTGAGGGCGGCAATGAACCTCCGGGTTCCTTAAAAAGCCAGTAAGTAAGTAACAAATGGTGTTAATAGTCAAACGAATACAAAGGTTGCCCAGTTCTCTATTTTTATTTCAATTTGGCAACACTGCTGCTAGCAACTGTTTCACTATTAATCGGTGCAGTTCGGAGCTTTGCACATGACCTTCTAGACGACTGTCTGTCTAAACTGCTTAGTTATGTCTGCTCAGCTGTTCAGGGATTGAGTTACACAACAGTAGTAATTCGATACTGCATAGACGCATAGTGGGTGCCTTGCAGTCTGTAAGCTAGCCTGGCTTAATTTAATGTGTCTGAAAAAAAAAACGCCTGCTGAGTATTTCCAATTACCTAATATGAAATAAGTTCTTTTTACTTATAATAATAATAATAATAATAATAATAATAATAATAATAATAATAATAATTATTATTATTTATACTGGCAGAGTTAAGGCCATAGGGCCTTCTCTTACACTCTACCAGGTCATAAATAATACTTATAATAATAATGATGATAATAATAATAGTAATAATAACAATAATAATAATAATAATAATAATAATAATAATAATAATAATAATTTTATTTCTATACAGATTTCTAATGGAGAAAAAATGGGAGTATAAGGGTACAGTGCATCAATTATTCATAGATTTCAAAAGGCATATGACTCCGTTAAGAGAGAAGTTTTATATGATATTCTTATTGAATTTGGTATTCCCAAAAAACTAGTTCGATTAATTAAAATGTGTCTCAGTGAAACGTACAGCAGAGTCCGTATAAGTCAGTTTCTGTCAGATGCGTTTCCAATTCACTGCGGGCTAAAGCAAGGAGATGCACTATCACCTTTACTTTTTAACTTTGCTCTAGAGTATGCCATTAGGAAAGTCCAGGATAACAGACAGGGCTTGGAATTGAACGGGATACATCAGCTGCTTGTCTATGCGGATGACGTGAATATGTTAGGAGAAAATCCACAAACGATTAGGGAAAACACGGGAATTTTACTGGAAACAAGTAAAGAGATAGGTTTGGAAGTAAATCCCGAAAAGACAAAGTATATGATTATTTCTCGTGACGAGAATATTGTACGAAATGGAAATATAAAAATTGGTGATTTATCCTTTGAAGAGGTGGACAAATTCAAATACCTGGGAGCAACAGTAACAAATATAAATGATACTCGGGAGGAAATTAAACACAGCATAAATATGGGAAATGCCTATGATTATTCGGTTGAGAAGCTTTTATCATCCAGTCTGCTGTCAAAAAATCTGAAAGTTAGAATTTATAGAACAGTTATATTACCGGTTGTTCTTTATGGTTGTGAATCTTGGACTCTCACTTTGAGAGAGGGACATAGGTTAAGGGTGTTTGAGAATAAGGTGCTTAGGAAAATATTTGGGGCTAAGAGGGATGAAGTTACAGGAGAATGAAGAAAGTTACACAACACAGAACTGCACGCATTGTATTCCTCACCTGACATAATGAGGAACATTAAATCCAGACGTTTGAGATGGGCAGGGCGTGTAGCACGTATGGAGGAATCCAGAAATGCATATAGAGTGTTAGTTGGGAGGCCGGAGGAAGAAAGACCTTTGGGGTGGCTGAGACGTAAATGGGAAGATAATATTAAAATGGATTTGAGGGAAGTGGGATATGATGATAGAGACTGGATTAATCTTGCTCAGGATAGGGACCAATGGCGGGCTTATGTGAGAGCGGCAATGAACCTCCAGGTTCCTTAAAAGCCAGTAAGTAAGTAAGTATAGGTAATGGAATTGTTATTTTTGAGAGGTATGTTAGAACGAGGGACTGACATGAGTGGAGAGATTTGGTGCAGGTAACTACATGTGACGTCATCAATTTTTTAAATAGCACTACATACTTTAATCATGTTACATTGATTACACACATTAAGACGAGTTCAAAAATGTATCACAATGTCACAATAAGTATATACATACTTGAAGCTAATTTCTTGCATCGGTTTTGTATAAGCTTTTAGTTACGGACTGTAATTATACGAAAGTTTGCCTTCATAATATATAGGGACATCATTTTATTTTTACTTCAATTTTTATTGTACCTGAGATTTTGAATGTACTTCACACTCTCAACCCTTCTACTAATGATGTTCCAACTGTCCACACAGAATCAAGGTCGCATCTAGTACACAGCACTGAGCTAGTGAGTATAGTACGTTCCAGAAATATGTTCGCGTTTTCCAGTGACGAAAGAGCTTTCAATATTGAATCATATTTTCCCACAGGTACTGTCCGTTTGCCTACGTCGCATCCCGATTTCCCCCACCTGCTTCTGCTCGCCCCTCTGTAAAAGCTGGGCTGTCTTAGCTCTTTTCTGAAAACATTAATTTCTGTTAGGAATTGGACGTTTACGTAATGTTATACAACTGTTTAAAATAACTTAAATAAAAGGACCTCGTTAAGTAATTAACTGTCACGTGATTTCCCCCCTTTCTACGATCCTGCGGCATAACCACTTGGACGGACAGTAGATAGCATGTCTGAGTAATTTTATCTGTGCGGGTCGGGCAGAAGTGAAAATTGAATTTACAGTACGTAAGGTACTCTTTTATAGAGTAGGTACAGAATTATTTCAACATGAGTTACTAGTACGAAGGACGAAACTGGCAATTGGAATTAGGTACAATAGTCTATAGTGCGATAATATGCACAAAAGAACTGAAGCCTGTATCGAAATGAACGGCCACCACTTTCAAGAATGTGTTGAAATTTCCATATTATGATTATTTTTCAATTTAACTTTATTCCCTATATTGTATGCTAATGTGCTGTAGACAGTATAATATACACTGCATAATGAATACGTTCGCATGGATAACTCAGTTCGTGAGTAAAAACATTTATTCTTAGTACAGTACTATATTTTGATTAAACAAAAACCTAATGAAAATAATCGAACTCAAAATAGCGATATTTCCTAGTTTACATAAATGGATGAACTACTTTTCTTCCCTCCTATATCTTGTAGAGTGATTTGTTTGTGTTTTACGCCAGTATCGTCGAACTACAGTCGTGGAATGAGGTAGCAAACTGTGTTTCCCGATTCTCTAAAGGTATAGCCAGGTTAATATTAAAAATGTTAGTAAAAATAAAATGATGTCCCTGTAGAAATAATATATACGGTGGATTATTGTTATGGGTCTGTGTGTTATAATAGCTCCATCCAAATGAATCCTCTGTGTACGGTGGGATGGCACGTAACATATAGCTTCATTATTTCCATCAGGCAAACTTTAATAGCGAGGGCTGGATGAATAATTTCTGTGGGACGGATTGCGACATTTTATACGACTGCCCTGGAAATCCGTCCGTCCCTTGTAAACAGCGGCCGTCGCGTGTGCACGAGTTGTTTGATGGACAGCGCGAGCGGGTCGTTTGCATTATTCACAGGCCGGAGCAACAGATGCGAGCCCGGACACTTGTTGTCTCGGTCGGGACACGAACTCGTGGTCTGCAAGACCGCAGCAAGCGCACGCTGTTGTTTAACTCCTCTGTGAAGATGATCTGCAGAAAAGATTATAACCAGGCTTCGAGACTTCGGACCCAATAGAGCAGTTCAGTGGGAAATCCGCATAACGGAGTATAGTGGTAAAGCGTACAGTGGGTGGGGATACTGTAGAATGAATGCCAACAAATACGCAAAGGAAAACGCTCTGGATTTGAAGGTTCTGACGAATAATTTGGTTTTCATACAAACTGTGTCTGAAACTATTACACGGTTAGAAAAGTCAGAGAAAGAGATGCCGGAAGCCCTCAAATTAGTTGAGAAAATGACACAGAGAATTAATGAGACACCAAGTACACCGGTTACTGAACGTGTAAAACAGAAGTGGAAATCAATTTTATGTAAAAATAACGGATATGCAACATTATGTAACATAAACAGCAAATTAGTGGACATAGAATCACCCGAGAATAAAGGATTGTCTCTTAGAGACTGCAATGATGTTAGGTGTTTTCGTTTTGCTCCTATCACGTCATGTGACGTAGAGCGCAGCTTCCTACAGTACAAACTTTGGCAGACAACCGAAAAAGATTTACGTTTGAGACACTGAGAATGTATCTTGTAGTACATTGCATTTCGGTAATGTAACTGCACTTCCTAAAGACGACCAATAGGATAAATGAAAAAATTAAAATTGCTACATGTTTATTTCCGCCATTAACACTGTGTATAATTAAACACAAATGCTTATAAAAGACAGGAGAATAAATGCTTTTCACATTCTTTTGACATTATCATTGTGTAATGTATATTTACTTTCAGAATGTACATATGTGTGTTTCCCCATACTACCGTACTCTAAATAACAACGTTGTTACCTCAACACATCTCTATCTACCTGCAGCGAGTCAACAACCTATAGTGCATGCACAGTAAACTTATTGTAGCGGGTCCAAAGTCTCGAAGCCTGATTATAACTCATCGTTACTTTCTTTCATCTCCGTCGTCAATAGTTTCCGCTGCAGTTAGATACCTTTCTTTAAGGAGAGAAGTAGGTCAAAGTTGACCAAAAATCACATTGTCTAAAAACTAGTCTAAAAAATGTTACAAAGTGTTGGGAATCTCTCCACAAAATTTTACCGCCCAAATGTTAGTCTAAATGGATTTAAAAATTTAAAGAGCCATGGCTTTTTAAGTGCCAAGCCCCTTTTCTGTGTACTAGTTAGGCCTACTGAGCTTCTTTGATTTACTTCAATGACTTTCTTCAGAATTTAGAATAACTGATTCATCTTTCGTGTGCTATAACCAGTGCCTGTTGTTGTTTTTCTTATAGGTCACAAGAGGTAGAATAGTACATTATGCAACGAGCCTATAATGGTAGTAATTAAGACGCGAGTATGTTTGTTTATGAAACGAGCGCAAGCGAGTTTCATAATTTTGATACGAGCGTCTTAATTACCATTATAGGCAAGTTTCATACGAGTTTTTATGCTCGACCATATTTCTAACTTGAAATTATTCATAAGTATTCATGTTATGGTTATGTAAGTGAGGAGCGGAACTGACCTGAATTGTGATATGTGCGCAGACGCGAAAGTATTGATTTTTTCCGAGGCACGAATGTCATTGACCTTGATATAATCTAGAGAATAACATGAACATTAGTCTTGATATAACCTGGAAATTGAGTTAGAATTGAAAAACGAGATGACAAATTGAATTTATTTGAATATTATTTACAATTAACGCTAATTATTATAGTAACAGAACATAACCTTCTGCGACAGTATTGCATTTCCAGCCTCCGTGACTTTTCGCTAATTGTCTTTCCATTGCATATCCGAGAATAATCGATACTTGCGGTTTTATAATAGTACAATGGTGATTTCTCATTGGCTGAACAACTGTATTATAATGACGTACAATAAAGGGCTACTACCAGGTGTATAATTACTACATTTCGGCATGGTCGAGCATAAAATATAATTAATCATGTGGCAAGCATATTCAAACTTTACGACTTGTTAACCGCAATACCCAATTTTCAATAAATAAGGAACATTTTTTCAGAAACTATTTGAGATAAAGTAATGAAAATTTGCACAGCCTTTTATTATTGCATATTGCAAATTTACCTGCAGAAACTTTGATTTTAGGTGCATATTTAAAGAACTTTAATTTTGGAAAGCAATTATATTTAAAAAATAGTACATTTTTTATTTATTTGAAAAAACAACTGAAGTTTTAAAATTCTGTCTGCAGAGATTTATTACATATAACGTAGAGCAAATGTGTACAACATTTCAGAACCATATCTTTAATAGATCATGAGAAAATGTTCCTTATATTTTGTGATATCAAGTTAAGTTAGGGGAGTTCGTAATTAGATTTCCTGGCGTGGTAAGGTATTGCAATTGAGTATCACAATAGAGTCAGCAATTGTAAATACTTGTACCAAATTTCAGATGGATTGCTAAAAAATTGTGGGATCAGTGACTGATAACATATAACAGTGTTTTTCAGCCTACGTATCTCCTTAAGCTGTATTGCAAACAACGGGAAAGATAACAAAGGCGTTAAGAATCTTAGTGTGAGACCAATAGGAGCTTATGATCAGTAAGAAGAAAATAGGGACAAATTAACAGAGATAGGAAAATTAGTAGAAAGAAAAGTAAAAATATGCAAGAAAGATAAAGGGGAGAAATATAAAGACGAAAATGAATGCAAAGAAATTCAAGAAAAAGACGAAATCACTCTTTGAACAAGTCAAAGTTATTTGTGCCATAAAATTGAATACAGTTTGTGAATTTTTAAAAATCAATATTGTCTCCTTTATGAATAATATACAGGTTGTTTCCGAATTGGTGTTACAAACTTAAAGGGATGATGGCGAAGGGTACATGTATCAATTTGAGATAAGAAACCCTGGTCCGGAAATGACTGAGTCGGAAGTTATAAGCAAAAATAGTTGTTTGGAAATGGAATTGTAATTTGGCACCACGTGCCCTCCTTCCCTTAACTTTTGGAACAGTCGTGGAAAAATGGTATGGGCCGGATGTCTCCTACGTGGGTACTTAGCCCGATACAATCTGTGAGCTTGTCTACTGTTCCCATTGGCTCATCCGTATTCGAAAATCAAGTCTGCTTATTCCGCTCTCGTATACTCCTCCATTTCACTAGGACTGATCGACTGTACAAGTTCCAGTGTCTAGTCGATCAGTCCTAGTGAAATGGAGGAGTACACATAAGCAGACCTGATTTTTGAATACGGATGAGCCAATAAGAACAGTATACAAACTCACAGATTGTATTCGTACAAGTACCCACGTAGGAGATATCCGGCCCACATCATTTTTCCACGACTGTTCCAAAAGTTAAGGGAAGGAGAGCACGTGGTGCCAAATTACAATTCTATTTCCACACAACTATTTTTGCTTATAACTTTCGACTCAGTCATTTCCTGACCATGGTTCCTTATCTCAAATTGATACATGTGCCCTTCGCCATCATCCCTGAAAGTTTGTAACACCAATTCGGAAACACCCGGTATGATATACAAGTGTTGAAAAGTTATTTTATTTCATTCGTAGGTTTGCTACACTCGAAATCGCGGATTCGTATACCAAACATGTCTACTTACAAAATAAAATTAGTTTTTTTATTACTTCTATAAAAAATAACTGTTTCTGTATCAGGGAAGTTGAAAACATTGTTTCAAATTCTTATTACAAAAACGTAAAATCAAAATTTGTTTGAAAAGGCTATTTAATTATCCAACAAATGTGAGCCATTCCGAGTTTTAATGATTTTATCATTGACCAACTATACTGTATAAAAATACACTTTATTGAAATTATACCATGAAAAACTAATTAAATTTGTAGCTGAACCACGCGATTATAATATAAGACGAATTCCTTATCTTAGTTGAACCGAAATGCTTGACATTAGTTGCTGGTTTACTACATGGTACGCTGGGCTGCAAAATAAATTTCTAGTTGAAGTCGTTATCGATTTGAAATATCATCGTGTTACAAGGACTTCGCTGTATGTATGAAATAATTTATACAAACACATCTGAACTGGCCTGAATTTTCTAAAAGTTTTTATTCCATGCAAAGGAGAAATGTGTGGTTAAATGTTTCAAGTAGATTCAATTTTCATTTCTTTGTCTGTATTTATAAAAAAAATTGCATATTTATATCTATAGTCTACTAATAATAAATCTGTAACCGAAATTTTTCTGGTAATTTTCGCTTTTCGGAAAATAATTTATGTTAACATGTATAATTAACCATCCTGAGACCGAAAATCGCTTTTTTGAAATTTTTGTTTGTATATTTGTCTGTGTGTCTGTCTGTTTAGATGTTTATTACTTTTTCACGCGATAATGGCTGAACCGATTTATATGAAAATTGGAATATAAATTAAGTTCGTTCCAACTTATATTTTAGGCCATATGACATTCAAAATACTTTATTTAAAAGGAGGGTTATAAGAGGGCTTAAATTAAATAAATCGAAATATCTCCCTTATTATTGATTTTCATGAAACATTTTATATAACAAAAGTTTCTTTAAAAAGAATTTCCGATAAGTTTTATTCTATGCAAAATTTTGATAGGACTGATATTTAATGAGATAACAATGCCACCTAACGGGCTGTAATGAAATAAAAACAAATGACTTCGTCTACAAGCCTTGGACAACAACAAACAACAGAGAATGTTTCTGTGTTTGTGTGAAGTAATCTCGGAAGCTAATTAACCGATTTGTATAATAATTATGTTGGATCTCTGACGTCTTTTCAACGCACTTGGTATATGGATATGAAGGGAATAATTGGGTCGAGGTCTGGTAGAGTCCCTGGGTAGCTCAGTGGGTAGGGCATTGGCGCGTTCTACTCCTGCCCCGGAACAATTTTTTTCCTTGAAATTATTCACACTACCCGATTGTCTTAAAGTTTTGAGGCCCAAGAGAAAAGGGTCCAGAACAGAATGTATAGTAGTGGCAAAAAAAAAAAAACCGGACCGACGGAATAATCAAAGTCCCCGAAATGAGCCACTGCGCATGCCACGCCAGCATTCACAAGATAGCGAGTAATCTATTGAAATTGTTGTAGTTTCGACTGCTGACGTAGTCCATTTCGAAAGCCATTAGAAAATAAGCTGTTAAAATTCATGTTCTGGGAATAATAAATTAATTAAGTAGTAAAATATCGCTGCAATCGAAAAGTATTGGGAATAAATTTGAATAAGCAACAAAAAAAAGTTTCCTTCCCAGGCAGGATTCGAACTACGAAAGTCTTAGGGTCGATTTCTGAAACACGGACGAAATCGTGGTTTCAAACCTCGGCTTTTAAACCGCGATCGAGGTGTGAATACTTATGCGATTTCTAAAACGAAGTCGAGACGCGGCTTGAGAAGAAACCGAGGTTCGTCTGTTTTAGATATGGCAACGCAGCTAAGAATCGATTTTTATTCTTGTAAACAGTCGATATTAGAAAGAAATGAACATCGGGATTAATATTTTATTGAATTCCAGTAAGTCACATTCTTTTGTTTTCAGCTGAGGTATTGTTACATTTACTAATTTACAGAATATATATGCGTTTAAAATACTAGCATTAATTATAGGGAACTGATTTTTAGGTACCAGAATTATATTTCCTAAATGATTAGCACAATTCGAATGTTTATGTTGTAGTTTATCATTTGTTCATAGTTACTGCCAACATTAACTACCTCAAACCCGGGTCTAACGAATCAATAACCTAAATATTAACTGGATTAAAGTTGCATTTGAAACTAAAACTTTACAGGGAGTTATTCCAGAAAGCTTAATTTGTGTAAAATATTATATGGTTCTATTTTCACATATAATAGGCCTACTACGTGAAAAACCCCAGTAGCATAAAACGTAAAATAAGAATATAAAATCACGCTTGCTTCATATTCTTGTAGGCCCACATTATATTAGAGTATTAAATAAAATGTCCAGAACTACTGTAAAGACTAAGAATTAAGTTGCATCGTCTTATAGACATAAAGGTGTAATTAGTATAAAATATTAGGCCTCTATCTTACTTCTCTGAAAGCAACAAGAAGGTGTAAAAAACTTGTCAACCTGGCGCCTCTTGCATTTCGTTGCAGATCATTATTTAGCATTCTTGCTAATTTTGCGTTGATTCCTTCGAAAATTGAAAATATTCGCCTGAAATTATCGTCGTTATATAGTTAGAAAAGGATTATTCCTGTCTCTCATCATTCTAATCCGAGATTTAATATTTGTAATCATAAATTTTCCTTTCATAATCATCCAGCTGATCTACTTCCTCCATCTTGTATACACGAAGCCGTGGTTTTAAACCTGCCCCAGCCGTGGTCTCTGCTTCAGACCATGGTTTCGAGCCATGGCTCAGAAAAATGGAAAAGACCTCGTTTTATAAGTTCAAACGCGGTTTAAAGCCATGGCCGTGGTCTAGACCTCGTTTTAGAAATCGACCCTTAGTTACCAGTCTATCGTGCTGTCACTGTGAACAAGGCTCTGAAATCAGCTACAAGGGTCGGTCCGGTTTTTTTTTGCCATTACTGTATATAATTCCTTCATACTCGTAGCTTTATCTCCACTAATGAATTGTTTATGCTTGTAAATTGAATTAACCTCCTTGCTATGTATTGTATATTTTTGTAGCTATAAGTTTTTACTTGTTCCATATTTCAAAAGCTACAGCGCTAAGATGCATGGAATACAGTAAATGAAATTAAAATAATTATCAAGTTTAGAAAGTGAAAGGAGGTAGAAAATAGAAAGAAGCTGTGTAAATTACGTAACTTCTTTAAGGAAGCGAACATAGAAATATAAGTTAGAATTTTGTTCGATTATTCTCTCCATCACAAACTCTCCATAACAGCTTTTGAATAAGAGAGGGTTTGAACACGCTCTTCTTACCTAATGTCGAAGGCATTTTCACTGATCTTCACAAGTTTAAATATCTTATTTAAGTATTCTTGCGATCTCTTTCGCATTGAAGATTACTCCAGATCGCACAATATTACAAACTCCTCCCCCAATCTGAAGATAGGATATTGTTCTCCAAACTGCAGAGTCCTCTGTCATTTCTATCAGGAACTAACAGGATTGGTGAACGCGTCCATTCTCGCGCATAATTTCCTGCTTGTCACGCATCTCTCGTGATATGAGCGGACAGATTCCGTTTCCTCGTTCCTACAGACGATTTGAGTCCACTCTTCCTCGAATGGATGTGATCGGGTCCTTTGTCCAACATAACACGACCACAAACATCGGCATAAATTGTGTTTACCATGTTTTAAGAAGACGTCCTTCGCAGTGGCAATGTTTTGTCTACATATTCCCGAGAGAGAATGGAGATTTATTTAGTTTCCATAGCAACTACACACCATTTTCTTAATTTGTGCTAGTCATTTATTTTCCCAAACGATAATCTTGTACGATATTGATAACATACTTACACATTCTTACACAATATAGAACAGACATACATACTAAAAAAAGACAACAACAAACACGCAGACAACATCATATATTGGCACAGATACATAGATGACATACTAATACTATACAAAAGAAACAAAAGACAGATCCAAAACCTACATCAACACATAGACAAAATAAACCCAACGCTACACTACACATTAGAAATTGAAAACAACAAATCCATAAATTTTCTAGACATCACAGTAACAAAAGTAGATAACAAAAACACACATTCAAATTATACAGAAAACCCACAACAACAACAACACACATACACAACACATCCAACCACCCCACACAACACAAACAAGCTGCATTCCGAACAATGGTACACAGACTATTCAACATACCAATGAACCAACAGGATTACAACGAAGAACTAACACAATCAAATACATAGCACAAGAAAACAGATATAACCCCAACATAATAGACAACATAATACTTAAGACAAAACAAAACCACAAAAAACAGAAGAATACAACACAAACACATCAACACAAAAAATATATCACACTAACATACGAAAACAAAAACATACATAAAATTGTAACCTCATTCAAGAAATTAAATTACAACATCGCATACAGAACAAATGACACTCTACAAAAACACCTCAACACACAAACACAAACAAATACAACCACACAGGCGTATACAAACTCAAATGTAACACCTGCAACAACTTCTACATAGGACAGACAGGCAGATCATTTCAAACACGTTACAAAGAACACATCACAGCCATTACAAAATTACAAAACACCTCCACATATGCAGAACACATCACAAATACCAACCACACCTACAGAGACATCAAAACAGACATGGAAATACTGCACATCCAACCAAAAAGCCAGAAACTCAACACACTAGAACAATATGAAATATACAGACACACGAAAACACACCCCAACGATATTCTCAACACACAACTCAATTTCAAAACACATACACTCTTTGACTCTACACTACGAACGCACCCTCACAGGAAGCAAGAGGCGTCAAGACCAACAACGACCAATTCTGAAGATGACCCAAAATAGGCCGAAACATGTTAACAAGGTACGTTAAAATTTAACACAGAAAGTTCTTATACATATTCCGAAAACATACTTACATCCAAGGACGCTGTAGTATGTTATTCTTTGAAATGCTGCGTATTTTCTGTAAAATATTCTGTGCGATCAAAAACAGATACATCTCTCTATATCTCCCTAGCTTCTATAATAAATTAGATAATATGTGTATTATGTCTGGTTTGTGTTTTAAGCTATGTTAATGAGATTTCTTTCTTTAATTTTATGAAGGCTTGATGGTTTATTTTGAAGGTTCGCCGAAAACTGTCTGAAGTCCATATGCAAAAGAAAGAGCAGTAGTATAAGTTGTAAGAACTCTTGGTTTCAGTTGGTTCGACTCTCAGTAAGTTTACACCTAGTAATTTTGAAGTGAAACGTGAGTGCTCGAGGTACAACAGAGAAAAGTTGTAACATTATGACATGGAAAGTTTACCCCGGCGTGACTCATGGTACTATAGAAACAAATGTAAGATGAATTGCGTGCCTCGTGGTTTCCAACGCGAGCCGTGTGCCTCCATTTTTTTATTAAATATGTGACTTAAAATAAATGAGTCTTTTCCTTTAAAATTTTCTATGAGTTTCTTAAAATTTTTATTTTCTAAATTTTCTTTGTTCACTTTCTCCGATGGACGTAAAATCGACATTATTTAGCTGTATGAATGTCAGTCATACAAGGGGAAATCAATAAGTTTCCGGACTGCCCTGAATCTAGGCGATACACAAGACATAGGAAACGGAGACGTTATCTAGAACCGGGAAAACGCCTAGAATCTATACTAAATGTATCACTTGAAAGACAGGTAGGAAGACTAGCCATAAGGCGTATATGGAGAGATTCCAGAAAAAAATCGCAATAGGTCCTTGACATGTCTGCACAAAATCTCGTATAGAAGCTCATTTCTTAAAGACAATCTGACGCTATTTGATAGACTAAATTAACAGGGATGGAAACAATGATCTTCAATGATACGAACATGTATGTTTAACAGCACAATAAATACAGGGACATCATTTTATTTTTACTAACATTTTTAATATTAACCTGTCTATACCTTTAGAGAACCGGAAACATCGCTTGCTCCCCCCTCCAAGACTGGAGTTCCATGATACTGGCGTAAAACACAAATCATTCTACTAGGTATAGGAAGGAAGAAAAGTAGTTCATCCATTTACGTAAACTAGGAAATATCGCGATTTTGAGTTTGATAATTTTCATTAGGTTTTTCTTTAATCAAAGTACAGTACTGTATTAAGAATAAGTGTTTTTACTCACGAAGTGAGTTATCCATGCGAACGTATTCATTATGCAGTGTATATTATACTGTCTACAGCACATTAGCATACAATATAGAGAAAGAAGTTAAATTGAAAAATAATCATAATATGAATATTTAAACACAATTTGAAAATGGTGGCCGTTCATTTCGATACAGGCTTCAGGCTTCAGTTCTTTTGTGCATATTATCGCACTATAGACTATTGCATCTAATTCCAATTGCCAGTTTCGTCCTTCGTACTAGTAACTCATGTTGAAATAATTCTGTACCTACTCTACGTACTGTAAATTCAATCTTCACTTCTGCCCGACCCGAAAATATAAAATTACTCAGACATGCTATCTACTGTCCGTCCAAGTGGTTATGCCGCAGGATTGTAGAAAGGGAGGAAATCACGTGACAGTTAATTACTTAAGGAGGCCCTTTTATTTAAGTTAAATTAAACAGCTGTATAATATTACGTAAACTTCCAATTCCTAAGAGAAATTAATGTTTTCAGAAAAGAGCTAAGACAGCCCAGCTGTTACAGAGGGGCGAGGAGAAGCAGGTGGGGGAAACCGGGATGCGACGTAGGCAAACGGACAGTACCTGTGCGAAAATATGATTCAATATTGAAAGCTCTTTCGTCACTGGAAAACGCGAACATATTTCTGGGACGTACTATACTCAGTAACTCAGTACTGCTTACTATCTGCGGTCTTGGTTCTGTGTGGAGTTGGAACTTCCTTAGTAGAAGGGATGGGAGTGAAGTACATTCAAAAACTCAGGTACAATAAAAATTGAAGTAAAAATAAAATGATGTTCCTGTACAAGTGCAGCTGGCAAATACTGAGTGAATCGTAAGTAATGTAATTAATTTTAGGGGTTATTTGAGATATTTCAAACATGTAGAAAAGTTTAATACAATTTTGTTCGTTTTTTCTTCCTTTTATCGATAAAAATTGTTTGTGAAACATTTCATAGCGTGTTTTGGGAAAGTCACTGATTGAATTGCCAATATGCTCAGTCAATTTAAGAGAGCAGTGTATTATGATAATAAATGATTGAAAGAATTTTAGTTTTGTACTTTAAATGTGTATAAATTTGATCTGGAAAGAAATTTTAAAATGTTAGATTTGTTCTTAACAAATTTCTGCATATTCGAAGGACAAAACTAAAATTCTTTCAATCTTTTATTTTCATAATATATTGCTCTATAAAATTGACTGAGCATATTGGGAATTAAATCAATGGCTTTCCAAAACACGCTATGAAATGTTACAAATAAAACAGTTTTTATTTCGAAAAGGAAGCAAAAACGAGCAAAATTGTATTCAACTTTTTCGTTTGAAATATGTCAAAGAATAACACCCTGAAATTAATGACATTACTTATGGATCACCCTGTATACAGGTGTTTAAAAAATACGGGGAATAATTTCAGGTATCTATTTCCCACATGTAGACAATCAAAATAGTTTATTACAACATGTGTCCGGAAATGCTTCATTTCCGAGTTATGGCCTTCACAACATTGAAATTCACCAGCACGTTTTTCTTTCCGCAGGTCGTTGTCATTACAGAAGATGTTCAAAATGTCCACCTCCTGCTTGAATACAGACCTCATATCGATGTCTCATTGACCTGCGAACACGATCCTAAACTCCAGGAGTATTGCGTATGTCCTCAGATATGATAAGGATACAATTGATACTCTTTCAACAGTCTCCAGACAGTCGTATGAGGAACATTGACTTGCAACGCTACCCTTCGTGTGCTGATAGAAGGAGTCATGTTCACAGCCTCCAGAATCTCCTCCTGTACTTCTGGAGTTGTAGATCTTGGTCGTCCCCTTCCCAAACCAGGAGAGTTAAATTTTCCATACTCGCACAGACGGTAATGGAGACGTACAAATGTCTTCCGATCTGGACATTGTCGCTGTGGGTACCTCTCCTGGTACAAACGACGAGCCAGCGCAGCATTGCTGTCCGCCTTACCGTACATGAAGTGTATCTCTGCCAGCTCTTGATTTGAATACATGTCGCACAGTCTAACGCCTACACAACACTGAATGTAACCTTCGCCTCGGAATGAACTGTCAGAGTGCCCTCTTAATGTCTCCTTTGACGGCAATGACCTGCGGAAAGAAAAACGTTCCGGTGAATTTCAATGTTGTGAAGGCCTTAACTCGGAAATAAAGCTTTTCCGGACACATGTTGTAATGAACTATTTTGATTGTCTACATGTGGGAAATACATACCTGAAATTATGCCCCGTATTTTTGAAACAGCCTGTATTGACTGCACCTTATACATGCTTGCCGCATTCACCCCTAAGAAAGAACTCGTGACAGTTGTTTCTGTTACAGGCTCTGTCCACTCCAGGACTGTAGAACAGCAGAAAGGTTGAGTTTATTGGCAAAAACCCATAGCCTGATAGGGAATCGAACCTGCGACCTTTGGTTTTATTTTGCAGTTCCTTAACCGCTACACTACCGCTTGCCCCCATAGTGATTTCATGACATAGACATGGCGGATAGTAACTGCGCTCAAAGTTAAAAGGGCGTCTGCAGATGGCGTCTGTGTCCCGTGCAAGAGGCAGTCGTTAGAGACGTAGGCACTGTCAACTGTGACGTGTCAGGATCAACGGCAGACGTGAAAGAACCCAACCGTGAGGAAAGCTAATCTAAGTAACAGAAACTTTTGTAAAGTAGTTAATGCAGCTGTGTGCAAGGAAGCCTTGGAATGAAATGCTTGTTTGAAGCAGTTTTTGATTTGAGGCGTGCTTATTACGAAAATTAATTTCTATGAGATACAGTTTACGGCATTACACTGTAGGCTATCCTTTAGTGACTTTCTCTTTCCTAAGAGGAAAACAAATTCAAGGCCATCGTTAGAATTGATTGTGAGTGTATCACAATTTTGTGTCATTATTTAAACACATACACACTATTTTAGCAACACGATGAATTTACTTCTATACTCCCAACATAAATAATGTGAACTTTCTGTTTAACAAGATTCGCCATATTTTTCTTCCAGTGATCGCCTTCTTTCCCACGTTCTTCCTCTCCCCCACGTGCTCCCTCTTTCCCACGTTTCCCCTCTTTCTTCCACATTCCCTCCTCTTTCCCACTTTCTCCTTCTTTCCCACGTTCTCCCTCTTTCGCACATTACCCCTCTTCCGCACATTACCCCTCTTTCGCACATTACCCCTCTTTCGCACATTACCCCTCTTTCCCACGTTACCCCTCTTTCCCAAGTTTCCCCTATTTCCCACTTTGCCCCTCTTTCCCACGTTCCCCATCTTTCCCACGTTCCCCCTCTTTCCCACGTTCCCCCTCTTTCCCACGTTACCCCTCTCCCCCACGTTACCCCTCTTTTCCTCCTTCCCTCTTTCCCACGTTCCCCATCTTTCCCTTGTTACCCTTGTTTTCCACATTATCCCTCTTTCCCACGTTACCCCTCTTTCCCAAGTTACCCCTCTTTCCCAAGTTACCCCTCTTTCCCAAGTTACCCCTCTTTCCCAAGTTACCCCTCTTTCCCAAGTTACCCCTCTTTCCCAAGTTTCCCCTATTTCCCACTTTGCCCCTCTTTCCCACGTTCCCCCTCTTTCCCACGTTACCCCTCTCTCCCACGTTACCCCTCTTTTCCTCCTTCCCTCTTTCCCACGTTCCCCATCTTTCCTTTGTTACTCTTGTTTTCCACATTATCCCTCTTTCCCACGTTATCCCTCTTTCCCGCGTTCCCCCTCTTTTCCACATTATCCCTCTTTCCCACGTTCCCCATCTTTCCCTTGTTACCCTTCTTTTCCACATTATCCCTCTTTCCCACGTTCCCCATCTTTCCCTTGTTATCCCTCTTTCCCACGTTATCCCTCTTTCCCACGTTCCCCCTCTTTCCTACTTTACCCCTCTTTCCTACGTTATTTCCCTTTCCCACGTTCTCCCTATTTGTGACCTTCTCTTTCCCACTTTCTCCATCTTTTCCCACGTTACTTTCTTTCCCACGTTCCCCCTCTTTCCCACGTTACTGCCACGGATGTTACATACATTCTATCACGGATGTTACAGATGAGTTAATGTCCTTCATTTTTCCAGTTTCAAAACAATTGTGACATTTCTAAGTCAAAATATTCACTTCAGCTGTGAGATTAATTGTTATTAACCCAATCTACTTAAAATAAATGGTAGAAAGAATATAGTGCAGAGTAAAACGTTACTTGATCCTGGATCTCTGGAATTAAACAGTGCAGGCTCTCAAAACATGTCTTCAACAACATATCCTTGAAAAACATTCATTAACAGCTGATCTCTCTATGAGCAAGTGCTGCAAACTTTAGGGAAACAAAACAGTATCTATTACCCAGCCGATACCACTTAGATTCAATGCCCATAAAACTTGTAAAATATTTTCCTTTTGAAAATAAAATATTATAATATTTAAATTCAGAGCCTTATATATGTCTTGCATTAATAATATACAAATATTTGTTAGTTACTGTGTGCAATTGAGTGGCACCATTCCTATTCAGAAACGTTAATCCTGCTATTGACTACTGACGTCACATGTGCTTGCAGCAAGGGTGTCAGCTGCAACTGAATATTGCTTCCATATGCTCATGATCACAGCAGTATCATTACACAAACGCTATGACCTGCTGAACCTATTGCTTGCTACGCTGCAGTCTGGTGTTCGAGTTGACGCATTGGTCTCCTATTTCATAGGTATCTACTTCGTTCTTTGGCGAGAATCAAAAGCACGTTCGTCTTTTATCAGTATTTAATTTGCAGCGAGTTACAACATTTATTTTCCCAGATTTTTCAGAGGAGACAGTTTGTTCGAATTTTGACGTCATAAACATTACGACGATTAAAACTTTGCACATTAAAAATAATATATCCCTAAAATTCGCTCACAAAATGTTAATCATTGTATATTTTATGAATACTTAACCTATTCTGACATTGTGGAGTCGAAATAGATGAATAACGATTACTGCAATAAATTGAATGTTATTCAGTAATGCCAATTGAGAAAAGCGAAATACGTTGTCATTATCTGCTGAAAACATAATTTAATTTAAACATTTTATAATATAACTGCAAATAACCTGATAAATACATTAATTAAATGAACAATTGTTATGAAGGAGTGTAAATTTCTTTAAATACAATGGACATTTGACTGCCTCCGTGTTGATGAGCAT